>NW_022328485.1:11734-12046 GCF_002776525.5 Piliocolobus tephrosceles | reverse complement strand
CACTCCCATCCTAACCATCTACCCCAGAATTCCCAGCACCATCCTAACCATCTTATCCCAGAATTCCCACTCCCATCCTAACCATCTGTCCCAGAATTCCCAACCCCATCCTAACCATCTACCCCAGAATTCCCAGCCCCAACCTAACTATTTATCCCAGAATTCCCAGTCCCATCCTAACCATCTACCCCAGAATTCCCACTCACATCCTAACCATCTATCCCAGAATTCCCACTCCCATCCTAACCATCTACCCCAGAATTCTCAGCCCCATCCTAACCATCTACCCCAGAATTGTCAGCCCCATCTTAA
>NW_022328485.1:0-11634 GCF_002776525.5 Piliocolobus tephrosceles | reverse complement strand
GAGACAAAGTCTCACTCTGTCGCCCAGGCTGGAGTGCAGTGGCGCGACCTCAGCTCACTGCAAGCTCCACCTCCCAGGTTCACACCATTCTCCTGTCTCAGCCTCCCAAGTAGCTGGGACTACAGGTGTCCACCACCATGCCTGGCTAATATTTTGTATATTTTTAGTAGAGACAGGGTTTCACCATGTTAGCCAGGATGGTCTTGATCTCCTGACCTCGTGATCCACCTGCCTTAGCCTCCCAAAGTGCTAAGATTACCGGTGTGAGTCATGGCACCCGGCCATCTACCCCAGAATTCTAACTCCGGACTAAACATACTTCTCAGACCTACCCTAATATCCTACACTGGGATTACCCACTGTAGTGTAATATCTCACCCACAGTCCTCAGTGCCAGCCTAACAATCCGTCTCAGAATTGATAGACTAAATCCATACCCTCCAGAGTTTTTATAACCTAATGCTACCCAGAATTTTCCAACCCACCCAGCACTCTACCCCCAAATTTTCAGAGCCAGCATAACATTCCAGCTTAGATTTCTCCACACCAGTCTAAGAATCCATTCCAGAATTATCAGTCATTCTAACATCCCACCCATCATTCTGAGAAAACTACTATCTCACTCAAAATTCTCAGAGTCAGACTAATATTTCCCCATATATTTTCCTTTCTGGAGACAGTCTTTGCTCTGTCGCCCAGGCTGGAGTGCAGTGGTGTCATCTCGGCTCACTGCAAGCTCCACCTCCTGGGTTCAACTGATTCTGCTGCCTCAGCCTCTTGAGAAGCTAAGACTACAGGCACCCACCACCACACCCAGCTAATTTTTTATTTTGAGTAGAGACAGGATTTCACCCTGTTGGCCAGGGTGGTCTCGAACTCTTGACCTCAGGCCAGCCACCAGCCTTGGCTTCCCAAAGTGCTAGGATCACAGGCGTGAGTCACCGCGCCCGGCCTCCCTGCATGTTTTCTAAGACTAACTTCCCACCAGCCATCTCAGCGCCAGCCTCACAGCCTATCCCAGAATTCTTAGTATCAGCCTAGAATTCTCAGACTCACTACAAGCCTTCCAGAATTCTCAAAGTCAGAATAACATTCGATTCCAGAAGTCTCAGTTACCCTAACACTCTATCCCGGAATTCTAAGTGCCACACTAACATCCCAACCAGAATCCTCAGAGCCAGTTTAGTTTAACCTTGGATTTCAGAGCCCTGATAGTCCATCCCAGAATATCCCAGAAGGGAAATCATACAGATGACTTAACACGGAAGCCTGGGATCCTAACAGCCTGCTCTGGACTCAAGAAGAAGCTATCAGTCCAGCACCAGCCTTGGGTGCAGGCCTAGTCTATGTTTGGCTCCACACTTTATTCTCCGCAACAACAGCCCAGCTTTTCAAAACCTCCCCTCCGCCGCCCCAAGGCCCACAGCTCCTCCCCATGTGGGCTTCACGGCTGTTGAGAACCCAGAGATCTCCTGACAGTCCTGCCCTCAGCTTTTCTCCCATCTGAGCCCAGAAGGACAATCTCCTTCCAAGAATCACCCTCCCCAATAGCAGCCAACACGTACATGTCTTCTCTATGTGGACCCTGGGCCCCAGACACCCCCTGCCCAGACGCCCCAGGCACCTGCAGGGCTGGGCTTAGTGACAGCCGCTTCAGGACTTTCTTCTTGTGCTCATTCAGCAGGCCGTCTATCTTCCGCATGGGGGGCAGGTACAGCTCGTCTGATGGATGAGGACATGGTGTCAGGAAGGCCACAGCCCCACAAAGCACTGGGGCCAAGGTGGGGTCATGGAGTCTGGGTCCCCAAATCCCCTTCCCACTCAGAGACAAAAGTAAAGGCCCCAGTCCCCTCCTCCTTCAGACCCAGGAGTCTTGGCCCCAGCTTCCTCGTCCCTCAGACCCAGGAGTCCAGACCCCCAGCCCCTCCTTCCTCAGACCCAGGAGTCCGGACCCCCAACTGCTCCTCTCTCTCAGACCCGGGAGTCCAATCCCAGTCCCCTCCTTCCTCAGACCTGGGAGTCTAGGCCCCCAGCCCCTCCTCCCTCAGATCCAGGAGTCCAGGCCCCCAGCCCCTCCTCCCTCAGACCCAGGGACCTCCTCCCTCAGACCCAGGACTCCAGGCCCCAGCCCCTCCTCTCTCAGACCAGGTCCAGGCCTCAGCTCCTCCTCCCTTAGACCCAGGAGTCCAGACCCCAAACCTCTCCTCTCTCATATCAGGTCCAAGCCCTCAGCACCTGCTCCCTCAGACCGAGTCAGCCCCCACCCCTCCTCCCCAGGCCTCAGCTCACCATGCGTGTCCTCCAGGGCCTGGATCATGTCTGGGTCAAGTGCTGTGCTCACCAACATCTCCACATAGCTCCGGTACATCTCCCGCATCGCCCGGGTTTTCAGCAGACGCCCAGGTACTGCCCGCTCTGCAGAAAAGACAGGACGCAGGCTCGTTATCCCAACTTCCTCTGAGACCA
This sequence comes from Piliocolobus tephrosceles, assembly GCF_002776525.5. Taxonomy (NCBI): domain Eukaryota; kingdom Metazoa; phylum Chordata; class Mammalia; order Primates; family Cercopithecidae; genus Piliocolobus; species Piliocolobus tephrosceles. Next base: position 9,168 of record NW_022328485.1, on the reverse strand, counting down.
CCTGTGTGGCAGATGCTGTTCTCAACACTGGGGACCAGAAGAGAAATCCCTGCTTTCGGGAGGTCCAAGTCCACTAGGGAAGACTGACAGGCAAGCACCAAGCCACGTGCTCTTGTGGCAGAATCACAGGAACCGCAAGAAGCTCAGAGAAGGCCAGGCACAGTGGCTCACACCTGTCATCCCAGCACTTTGGGAGGCTGAGGCAGACCACCTAAAGTTAGGAGTTTGATACCAGCCTGGCCAATGTGGCAAAACCCTGTTTCTACTAAAAATACAAAAATTAGCCAGGCGTGGTGGCACACGCCTGTAATCCCAGCTACTTGGGAGGCTGAGGCAGGAGGATGGCTTGAACCCAGGAAGTGGAGGTTGCAGTGAGTCAAGACTGTGCCATTGCACAGCCTGGGTGACAGAGTGAACCTCGTCTCAAAAAAAAAAAAGCCGGGTATTCTGGCCCGTAAAGTGCTGTGGCCTGTAATCCCAGCACTTTGGGAGGCCAAGGCTGGTGGATCACCTGAGGTCGAGAATTCGAGATCAGCCTGACCAACATGGAGAAACCCCATCTCTACTAAGAAATACAAAATTGGCCGGGCGTGGTGGCACATGCCTGTAGTCCCAGCTATTTGGGAAGCAGAGGCAGGAGAATCCCTTGAACCTGGGAGGCGGAGGTTGTGGTGAGCAGAGATCGCACCATTGCACTCCAGCCTGGGTAACAAGAGCGAAACTCCATCTCGAAAAAAAAAAAAAAAGGGCTGGGCATAGTGGCTCATGCCTGTAATCCCAGCCCTTTGGGAGGCCAAGGCAGGTGGATCACCTGAGGTCGGGAGTTCAAGAACAGCCTCACCAACATGGAGATACCCCGTCTCTCTTAAAAATACAAAATTAGCTGAATGTGGTGTCAGATGCCTGTAATCCCAGCTACTCGGGAGGCTGAGGCAGGAGAATCGCTTGAACCTGGGAGGCAGAGGTTGTGGTGAACCGAGATGGCACCATTGCACTGGCAACAAGAGTGAGACTTTGTCTCAAAAAAAAAAAAGCAGCTCACAGGAGGCATCAGAGTCACCCTTGTTCAAGGTCAAAGGCTGAGCTTTGAGAGATAGCTCAGAGCACTTAATTGTGGCTTCACTTAAGTCTAAAGCAGCAGCATTGTTGGTTTCCAAAAGAGTGCATCCAGAGAGGTCAGATCATAAAAAGGCAAGGCTGAGGGAGGAGATGGGAGCTGGGATTGGACAGGTCAGTGTAGGCCAGACAATACTGGGCCTCCAGCATGAGGCAGAAAGGGCAAGGGCTTTTTCTGGTGGGCACTAGGGAGCCACGGGAGAGCTGAGAGCAGGGAAGGGGTGAGTATAACTGTAGAAAGACGCCTCCTAAAGCCAAGTAGGGGACAGACTGGAGGAGTGAGGCTGAAGTCCAGGCTGATGGACCAGCTAGGAACAAATGGAGGTGGGGCAGGGCTGGAAGCAGAGGACGAGGCTGAGCTGGGCAGGTCTGGGAAAGAGTGCAGGGGATGGGGGCAGGCAGGGCTGGGAGCTGCCCGGCTGTGGGGGCGATAGGTAGAAAAGGAAAAGAGAAAGGCTGGGTGCGGTGGCTCACGCCTGTGATCCCAGTACTTTGTGAGACTGAGGCGAGTGGATTGCCTGAGGTCAGGAGTTCGAGACCACCCTGGGCCAACATGGTAAAACCTCATCTCTACTAAAAATACAAAAATTAGCCGGGTGTGGTGGTGGGCACCTGTAGTCCCAGCTACTCAGGAGGCTGAGGCAGGGGAATGAACCCGGAAGGTGGAGCGTGCAGTGAGCCAAGATCACGCCACTGTACTCCAACCTGGGTGATAGAGTGAGACTCCGTCTCAAAAAAAAAAAAAAAAGGAAAAGAGGTGATGATGGCTCCTGGGAAGTCTGGTCAGGTGACTGTGTAGCCAGAGGTGTGTAAGATGGGGAAGCCAGGACAAAGAGCTTGATGGGATTTGGAGGGGACAAAGAGCCAGGACAAAGAGCTTGATGGGGAAGGTATATGGGGTAGCCAAGGGCAGAAACTGGGCTTGGGCTCACTGGAAAGGGGTCATGACCCCAGCAATAAGGCAGACAGCTCATCAACAAGAGAGAAGGAAACTGGGACCCTGGACAACCCTGAGAAAGAACCATTCATTCATTTACTGAGACAGAGTTTCCATCTGTCACCCGGGCTAGAATGCAATGGTGCGATCTCGGCTCACTGCAACCTCCGCCTCCTGGATTCACACCATTCTCCTGCCTCAGCCTCCCGAGTAGCTGGGACTACAGGTGCCCGCCACCATGCCCGGCTAATTTTTGTGTGTGTGTCTTTTAGTAGAGACGGGGTTTCACTGTGTTAGCCAGGATGGTCTTGATCTCCTGACCTCGTGATCCGCCCGCCTCGGCCTCCCAAAGTGCTGGGATTACAGGCGTAAGCCCTCGCACCCAGCCTTGAGTGGCTGTATTTTTAATATCTGTTAAAAACAGAGATTAAAAACTGTGTGGCCCTGACCAGGTCCCATCACCTCTTGGTGCCTCAGTTTCTTCGTCTTTTATTTATTTATTTAAGAAGCTATCCTTAGAGACAGGGTCTAATTCTGTCACCCTGGCTGGAAAGCAGTGATATAATCATAGCTCACCATAGCCTTGAACTCATGGGCTCAAGTGATCCTTCTGTCTCAGCCTCCTCAGTGGCTGGGACAACAGGCATTCGCCACCAAGCCCAGCTAATTTTTAAAAAATTTCTTGTAGAGATGGGGGTCTCACTATGTTGCCCAGGCTCATCTCTAACTCTTGAGCTCAAGTGATCCTGCCACCTCGGCCTCCCAAAGTGGAGGGATTATAGGTGTGAGCTACCACACCCGGCCCCCATCTTTAAAATGAGGATAATTCTAACAAGCTATCTCACAGGGTTTATTAGGTAAAGGTCAAGTAAGCCTATATGCAAATGTTTAAAATGATACCTGGCACATAGTAAGCACTTAACAAAACTCAGCTGTTACCCTTACTGTACATATGTGAATACATATATATATTTTTGTTGTTGTTACTGTCATCACTAACTAGATATATATATATATTTTTTTTGAGATGGAGTCTTGTTCTGTCTCCCAGGCTGCAGTGCAGTGGCCTGATCTCAGCTCACTGTAACCTCTGCCTCCCAGGTTCAAGTGATTCTCCTGCCTCAGCCTCCCGTGTAGCTGGGATTACGGGCGTGCGCCACCGTTCCTGGCTAATTTTTGTATTTTTTAGTAAAGACGGGGTTTCACCATGTTGGCCAAGCTGGTCTTGAACTCCTGATCTCACCTGATCTGCCTGCCCTGGCCTCCCAAAGTGTTAGGATTGCAGGCACAAGCCACTGTGCCCGGCCTAACCAGACATCATAAGCACTGAGGATGTGGCAGTGTGCTGGGCAGACACGGAGTACACAAGTGGTGTCTACTAAAGACCGGCACTCTCCTATGAGCTTCGTCTGTTATGAACCCATTTTACAGGTGAGATCATTAAGGCACAAGAGGTTATGCCTCTTTCTCAGTGTCACCCAGGGCCTCATAGGAAACCCCACCATCACAGAGCCTCCAGGACAGCCACCTGATGTCCCACATCTTCCTCAGCCTTCAAATCCTGCCTGTTACGAGGCAGAACGCAGCACTGAAGAGTAGAGTCCGAGGCACCCTGGGCTCAGTTGCAACTCTGGTGGGCATCCAACACAGACTATGATGCTGTCTCTTGGTGCCTCGGCTTCCTCACCTGTAGATGAGGGTAACAGTATCTACCTACTAGGATGGGTGAAAATTACACAAGTTAACATCCATCAGCTTCTTAGCAGGCAGCCTGTTGTGCAGTTAGATGCCCCGTGACTGTCAGCTGCTGCCATTAACTGTAACATACTAGTTGTTACCGTCTTGCTGAGGCTACCTAGAGCCCTCTGGACAGCCCTCACCTGTGTCCCTTTCCCACCCACCCCTACAGCCCTGAGGCTGCCTGGAGCCTCACCGTCCTCGCTGGGGGCTCCAGGGGAGGACTCTGAGTCCGAGGAGCTGCCTGGTGGGCCCCCACCTGCCGCAGCGTTGCCCCCTGCCTCCTTCAGCCATTTCTTCCTCTTCTTAGGGGGCGGTTCAGCCTTCACCTTGGTAGGCCGGGCTTTAGGCAGCCGGGATGTGGCAGGCTGTCCTGTGGCGAGACTCCGCTCTGGCCGCGTCTGCCGTCCGCTGGCGGCCCGCTCGCCCCGCAGTGGCCGCTCCCCACGCGTCACCTTCTCCTTCTCCTTTTCCTTTTCGACAGGCCGCAGGAGGGAGGGCTTCTCGGGGGCAGGGGGCTCAGGCATAGCTGTCTCAGGCGTCTGCTCTGGGGGCTTCTCGGATGTCGTCTTTTCAGGGGTCTCAGGCTTGGGAGGTGGTGCTGGGGCCTTAGGGGGAGGTGCAGAGCTACCCCCAGCAGATGTGGGGTTCTTGGCCTGCCCAGAGCGTCTAGAAGGGAACAGAGAAGGGAATGTAGTCAGTAGCCCCCGAGAACCGAAGTTCTCCTCATTGCCCCTGATCAGTGCCCTAGGCACAGAAACAGCTTCTCTCATACTGTCCCCTCCTCTCTCTCTCTGCGTCTCTGACCCCCTCCCTCTCTGGGACTCTGACCACCGCCCTCTCTGTGTCTCTGACCCCCTCCCTCTCTGGGACTCTGACCGCCGCCCTCTCTGTGTCTCTGACCCCCTCCCTCTGTGGGACTCTGACCCCCTCCCTCTGTGGGACTCTGACCCCCTCCCTCTGTGGGTCTCTGATCCCCTCCCTCTCTGGGACTCTGACCGCCGCCCTCTCTGGTCTCTGTTCCCCTCCTTCTGTGAGTCTCTGTTGCCCTCTTTCTGGGTCTCTGTCCACCCCAGGTCTCTGAACTCTTCTGTGAGGCTCTCTCCCCTCCCGTCTCTGGGTTTGTTTCCCTTTCTCTGGATCTCTATCCTCCCCCATCTCTGCCCCCTTTTCTCTGTCTCCTTCTGAGTCTCCATCTCCCTCATGTCTCTGGGTCTCTGTCCCTCTCTCTCTCTGGGCTCTGTCCCCACCTCCCACTCTCTAGCCTTCTCTCTTGCATGCTCCATCCCCATGCCTGTCGGCGCTGCACACTACCTGCCCCTGTGTCCCCCGTGGTTGGTACCTGACTGGCACTGGGGGCCGATGCCAGGGTTTCCGAGCACAGACCCTCACGTAGTCCTTCTTATTGACATTTTCCAGGAACTTTACATAGAGGCGCTGGTACCGATTTTTTGCGTCCCCAAAATACCCCAAATACTATGGGGAGAAAGAGGCATATGAGGAAATTCTTCACATTGCCAGCCAGACAGCCAACACCCCCGTGCCCTGGGCTACCACGGCAGCTGCCTGGAGCGTCCCGGCAGCCGGCGGCCCCCTTCCAGATATACTGTGGAGTGAGTCACACTCCTGCGAAGGGGAACCCCAGCTCCTAGATACCACACCCCGGGGCCCCCAAGTCCTTGGTCCCCTTTGCAGGCTTACATTACTGGTGGCACAAAACTGCCTCTGACCGTCCTTGATCTCTGGAGTGAATTTCTGCAGAAGGGCCTTCTGGACTCGCCAAATGGGTGGGGGTTCACGCCCCGTCTGCAACGCCAGCTGAGGAGGAGGGGTGTGGTGAGGCCAGCAGGGTCAGCCCTCATTCCCGTACCTACTGCCCGTACGCCCTGGCCCACTGGCCTCCCTCACCATCCCCTTAGAGAAAAGGCAGAGACGTCACCAACAAGTATCTTCTACCCCCATGATGTGTTCAGCTCTGTGTGCAGCTTGAACTTGGCCCTGTCCCCTCCTGCCCACCCGGTACCCTGGATCAGGCTGCTCGTTCTTAGGCTGCAGAGTTTGAGTCACTGTTGCCTTACGGAGTGAAAGCCCAGAACTTCCTGTGTGACTCAGAGTAAGGACAATCTTTGGGCACCGCCTGCTATTTACTGTGCTGGACAGGAGGGTACGGTTGTGAGCAAGACGTCCTGGTGTGGTCTGTGTCCCCTCACAATTCTCTTTTTATTTTTTCTTTTTTGAGATGGAGTTTTGCACGTTACCCAGGCTGGAGTGCAGTGGCGCAATCTCAGCTCACCGCAACCTCCGCCTCCTGGGTTCAAGCTGATTCTCCTGCCTCAGCCTCCTGAGAAACTGGAATTACAGGTATGTGCCACCACGCCCAACTAATTTTGTCTTTTTAGTAGAGAGGGGTTTCTCCATGTTGGTCAGGCTGGTCTTGAACTCCCCACCTCAGGTGATCCACCCGCCTCAGCCTCCCAAAGTGCTAGGATTACAGGCGTGAGCCACCAAGTCCAGCCAAATCTCTGTTGCTTATAAGCCACCCGGTCTATGGTATTCTGGTATAGCAGCCTGAGGGGTCTAAGACACCAAAAAAGCCTTCACACAGAGGTAATAACAGACGTCATAAGACAGACAAGCAAATAAACAAAACAGGGTGAGTTTGTGGCCTGTGCCAAGAATAGGCAGGTGAGGTTACCTGAGACCATTTGATCAGCATGTCCACAGCGGGGAAGACAGAGCAACAGGAAGGCTCCCTATCTCTGCTCCCCCTACCCCACAAACACCTGAACACAAACCACCACCACCCTGCAGTTTGCGTGTGCCCCAGCTGGGCGATGGCAACTGACGGACGTGAGAGAATGTGACCTTGAGGACTAAAGGGGCAGCAGAGGCGCCAAATATGGACACAAGAAATAATAGTACAAGTCATAAATGTCCTGTTGCCAATTCCCAGGACACTATAGAAGCCTAGAGGAGGGGCCTCACATTTTTTTTTTTTTTTTTTTTTTTGAGATGGAGCCTTGCTCAGTCACCCAGCTGGAAGTGCAGTGGCCGGGTTCAAACGACTCTCCTGCCTCAGCCTCCCAAGTAGTTGGGACTATAGGCACCCACCACACCAGGCTAATTTTTGTATTTTTAGTAGAGACGGGGTTTTGCCAGGTTGGCCGGGCTGGTCTTGAACTCCTGACCTCAGGTGATCCACTTGTCCTGGCCTCCCAAAGTGCTGGGATTACAGGCGTGAGTCACTGTGCTCAGCCTCAAATTTAAACTGAATCTAAGAATGCTTCCTGAAATAGGTGACAGATGCCAAAATGAGTCCCTGGAAGGAACATGTCTTTAAAAGGAGGGCCAGGCTGAGTGCAGTGGCTCACACCTGTGATCCCAACATTTTGGGAGGCCGAGGTAGGCGGCTCACTTGAGGTCGGGAGTTTGAGACCAGCCCAGCCTACATGGTGAAACCCCACCTCTACTAAAATACAAACATTAGCCAGGCGTGGTGGTGCATGCCTGTACGCCCAGCTACTCGGGAGGCTGAGAAAGGAGAATTGCTTGAACCCAGGAGGTGGAGGTTGCAGTGAGCCGAGATCACAGCACTGCACTCCGGCCTGGGCGACAGAGCAAGACTCTGTCTCAAAAAAAAAAAAAAAAAAAAAGCACCAGCTTGAGGAAGCCATTGGAGCATCTTGTCAGCCCGGGGAGACTGCCCCTACCTCTGCCCCCTCCCACTCCCTGTGTCGGCCTCCTCTGAGGAAGCTGCCGACACTGTAGCTGGAGTCAGACCCTCTGGCTAGCACATTCTCACTGGGCTCGGTACCTTCCCTCAAACCACTTTTCCTCCCAGCATCCCCACTCCACACGCAGTCATCAGGCCTCACCCTGACTTCAGCCTTGTCCATTCCCCAAACAGAGCCAGTCAATCCCCAAGCCCCACCCATCCTGCCTCTCCTCATGTCACTCACATCACTGACCATGCCAACCACCGATTACTAGAAAAGTGGCCCGGCCCACAGCCTCCTACTCAATGGAACCCACAGCTGATTGGAGAATCAACCTACGGAGGTCACCAACAGGCTTTTTTTTTTTTTCTGACAGAGTCTTGCTCTGTTGCCAGGCTGGAGTGCAGTGGTGCGATCTCGGCTCACTGCAACCTCCATCTTCTGAGTTCAAGTGATTCTCCTGGCTCAGCCTCCCGAATAGCTGGGACTAGAGGCGCACGCCACCACGCCCAGCTAATTTTTGTATTTTTAGTGGAGACAGGGTTGCACCACGTTGGCCAGGATGGTCTCGATCTCTTGACCTCATGATCCGCCCGCCTGGGCCTCCCAAAGTGCTGGGATTACAGGGGTGAGCCACTGCGTCCGGCCTCTTTTTTTTTTTTTTTTTTCCAGACAGAGTTTTCGCCCAGCCTTTTTTGTTTTGTTTTTTGTTTTTGTGAGACCCTCTGACTCTGTTACCTAGGCTGGAGTGTAGTAGCACAACCATGACCACAGCTCACCTATTGCCTCCGAGGCTCAAGTGATCCTCCTGCCTCAGTCACCTACCCACCAAGTAGCTGGGACTACAGGTATGCACCACCACACCTGGATAATTTTTGTATTTTTTGTAGAAATGGGGTTTCACGGCCAGGTGCAGTGGCTCATGCCTGTAATCATTTTGGAAGGCCGAGGCAGGTAGATCACCTGAGGTCAGTAGTTCGAGATCAGCCTAGCCAACATGGTGAAACTCTGTCTCTACAAAAATACAAAAATTAGCCAGGTGTGGTGGCAGGTGCCTGTAATCCCAGCTACTCTGGAGGTTGAGGCAGGAGAATCGCTTGAACCCGGGAGGCGGAGACTGCAGCGAGCCGAGATCGCACCATTGCACTCCAGCCTGGAGGACAAGAACAAGACTTGTCTCAAAAAAAAAAGAAAAGCCAGGCGCGGTGGCTCAAGCCTGTAATCCCAGCACTTTGGGAGGCCGAGACGGGCGGATCACGAGGTCAGGAGATCGAGACCATCCTGGCTAACATGGTGAAACCCTGTCTCTACTAAAAAATACAAAAAAACTAGCCGGGCGAGGTGGCGGGCGCCTGTAGTCCCAGCTACTTGGGAGGCTGAGGCAGGAGAATGGCGTAAACCCGGGAGGCGGAGCTTGCAGTGAGCTGAGATCCGGCCACTGCACTCCAGCCCAGGCGACAGAGCAAGACTCCGTCTCAAAAAAAAAGAAAAGAAAAAAGAAAAAGAAAACTGCAGGGTTTCATTAACAGGGGAGTCAGTCCCAGGACAGATGCTGTGGACAGAGTACTGTCCAGGCTTGAACAACTCCTCAGTCACCTCCCTACTGGCCAGGGGGTCTAAATGGCATAGAGCCTAATGTCTTCACTAGCACCCGTGGAACTC
>NW_022328484.1:412-12017 GCF_002776525.5 Piliocolobus tephrosceles | reverse complement strand
GAGTTCCACGGGTGCTAGTGAAGACATTAGGCTCTATGCCATTTAGAGCCCCTGGCCAGTAGGGAGGTGACTGAGGAGTTGTTCAAGCCTGGACAGTACTCTGTCCACAGCATCTGTCCTGGGACTGACTCCCCTGTTAATGAAACCCTGCAGTTTTCTTTTTCTTTTTTCTTTTCTTTTTTTTTGAGACGGAGTCTTGCTCTGTCGCCTGGGCTGGAGTGCAGTGGCCGGATCTCAGCTCACTGCAAGCTCCGCCTCCCGGGTTTACGCCATTCTCCTGCCTCAGCCTCCCAAGTAGCTGGGACTACAGGCGCCCGCCACCTCGCCCGGCTAGTTTTTTTGTATTTTTTAGTAGAGACAGGGTTTCACCATGTTAGCCAGGATGGTCTCGATCTCCTGACCTCGTGATCCGCCCGTCTCGGCCTCCCAAAGTGCTGGGATTACAGGCTTGAGCCACCGCGCCTGGCTTTTCTTTTTTTTTTGAGACAAGTCTTGTTCTTGTCCTCCAGGCTGGAGTGCAATGGTGCGATCTCGGCTCGCTGCAGTCTCCGCCTCCCGGGTTCAAGCGATTCTCCTGCCTCAACCTCCAGAGTAGCTGGGATTACAGGCACCTGCCACCACACCTGGCTAATTTTTGTATTTTTGTAGAGACAGAGTTTCACCATGTTGGCTAGGCTGATCTCGAACTACTGACCTCAGGTGATCTACCTGCCTCGGCCTTCCAAAATGATTACAGGCATGAGCCACTGCACCTGGCCGTGAAACCCCATTTCTACAAAAAATACAAAAATTATCCACGTGTGGTGGTGCATACCTGTAGTCCCAGCTACTTGGTGGGTAGGTGACTGAGGCAGGAGGATCACTTGAGCCTCGGAGGCAATAGGTGAGCTGTGGTCATGGTTGTGCTACTACACTCCAGCCTAGGTAACAGAGTCAGAGGGTCTCACAAAAACAAAAAACAAAACAAAAAAGGCTGGGCGAAAACTCTGTCTGGAAAAAAAAAAAAAAAAAAGAGGCCGGACGCAGTGGCTCACCCCTGTAATCCCAGCACTTTGGGAGGCCCAGGCGGGCGGATCATGAGGTCAAGAGATCGAGACCATCCTGGCCAACGTGGTGCAACCCTGTCTCCACTAAAAATACAAAAATTAGCTGGGCGTGGTGGCGTGCGCCTCTAGTCCCAGCTATTCGGGAGGCTGAGCCAGGAGAATCACTTGAACTCAGAAGATGGAGGTTGCAGTGAGCCGAGATCGCGCCACTGCACTCCAGCCTGGCAACAGAGCAAGACTCTGTCAGAAAAAAAAAAAAAGCCTGTTGGTGACCTCCGTAGGTTGATTCTCCAATCAGCTGTGGGTTCCATTGAGTAGGAGGCTGTGGGCCGGGCCACTTTTCTAGTAATCGGTGGTTGGCATGGTCAGTGATGTGAGTGACATGAGGAGAGGCAGGATGGGTGGGGCTTGGGGATTGACTGGCCCTGTTTGGGGAATGGACAAGGCTGAAGTCAGGGTGAGGCCTGATGACTGCGTGTGGAGTGGGGATGCTGGGAGGAAAAGTGGTTTGAGGGAAGGTACCGAGCCCAGTGAGAATGTGCTAGCCAGAGGGTCTGACTCCAGCTACAGTGTCGGCAGCTTCCTCAGAGGAGGCCGACACAGGGAGTGGGAGGGGGCAGAGGTAGGGGCAGTCTCCCCGGGCTGACAAGATGCTCCAATGGCTTCCTCAAGCTGGTGCTTTTTTTTTTTTTTTTTTTTTGAGACAGAGTCTTGCTCTGTCGCCCAGGCCGGAGTGCAGTGCTGTGATCTCGGCTCACTGCAACCTCCACCTCCTGGGTTCTAGCAATTCTCCTTTCTCAGCCTCCCGAGTAGCTGGGCGTACAGGCATGCACCACCACGCCTGGCTAATGTTTGTATTTTAGTAGAGGTGGGGTTTCACCATGTAGGCTGGGCTGGTCTCAAACTCCCGACCTCAAGTGAGCCGCCTACCTCGGCCTCCCAAAATGTTGGGATCACAGGTGTGAGCCACTGCACTCAGCCTGGCCCTCCTTTTAAAGACATGTTCCTTCCAGGGACTCATTTTGGCATCTGTCACCTATTTCAGGAAGCATTCTTAGATTCAGTTTAAATTTGAGGCTGAGCACAGTGACTCACGCCTGTAATCCCAGCACTTTGGGAGGCCAGGACAAGTGGATCACCTGAGGTCAGGAGTTCAAGACCAGCCCGGCCAACCTGGCAAAACCCCGTCTCTACTAAAAATACAAAAATTAGCCTGGTGTGGTGGGTGCCTATAGTCCCAACTACTTGGGAGGCTGAGGCAGGAGAGTCGTTTGAACCCGGCCACTGCACTTCCAGCTGGGTGACTGAGCAAGGCTCCATCTCAAAAAAAAAAAAAAAAAAAAAAATGTGAGGCCCCTCCTCTAGGCTTCTATAGTGTCCTGGGAATTGGCAACAGGACATTTATGACTTGTACTATTATTTCTTGTGTCCATATTTGGCGCCTCTGCTGCCCCTTTAGTCCTCAAGGTCACATTCTCTCACGTCCGTCAGTTGCCATCGCCCAGCTGGGGCACACGCAAACTGCAGGGTGGTGGTGGTTTGTGTTCAGGTGTTTGTGGGGTAGGGGGAGCAGAGATAGGGAGCCTTCCTGTTGCTCTGTCTTCCCCGCTGTGGACATGCTGATCAAATGGTCTCAGGTAACCTCACCTGCCTATTCTTGGCACAGGCCACAAACTCACCCTGTTTTGTTTATTTGCTTGTCTGTCTTATTACGTCTGTTATTACCTCTGTGTGAAGGCTTTTTTGGTGTCTTAGACCCCTCAGGCTGCTATACCAGAATACCATAGACCGGGTGGCTTATAAGCAACAGAGATTTGGCTGGACTTGGTGGCTCACGCCTGTAATCCTAGCACTTTGGGAGGCTGAGGCGGGTGGATCACCTGAGGTGGGGAGTTCAAGACCAGCCTGACCAACATGGAGAAACCCCTCTCTACTAAAAAGACAAAATTAGTTGGGCGTGGTGGCACATACCTGTAATTCCAGTTTCTCAGGAGGCTGAGGCAGGAGAATCAGCTTGAACCCAGGAGGCAGAGGTTGCGGTGAGCTGAGATTGCGCCACTGCACTCCAGCCTGGGTAACGTGCAAAACTCCATCTCAAAAAAGAAAAAATAAAAAGAGAATTGTGAGGGGACACAGACCACACCAGGACGTCTTGCTCACAACCGTACCCTCCTGTCCAGCACAGTAAATAGCAGGCGGTGCCCAAAGATTGTCATTACTCTGAGTCACACAGGAAGTTCTGGGCTTTCACTCCGTAAGGCAACAGTGACTCAAACTCTGCAGCCTAAGAACGAGCAGCCTGATCCAGGGTACCGGGTGGGCAGGAGGGGACAGGGCCAAGTTCAAGCTGCACACAGAGCTGAACACATCATGGGGGTAGAAGATACTTGTTGGTGACGTCTCTGCCTTTTCTCTAAGGGGATGGTGAGGGAGGCCAGTGGGCCAGGGCGTACGGGCAGTAGGTACGGGAATGAGGGCTGACCCTGCTGGCCTCACCACACCCCTCCTCCTCAGCTGGCGTTGCAGACGGGGCGTGAACCCCCACCCATTTGGCGAGTCCAGAAGGCCCTTCTGCAGAAATTCACTCCAGAGATCAAGGACGGTCAGAGGCAGTTTTGTGCCACCAGTAATGTAAGCCTGCAAAGGGGACCAAGGACTTGGGGGCCCCGGGGTGTGGTATCTAGGAGCTGGGGTTCCCCTTCGCAGGAGTGTGACTCACTCCACAGTGTATCTGGAAGGGGGCCGCCGGCTGCCGGGACGCTCCAGGCAGCTGCCGTGGTAGCCCAGGGCACGGGGGTGTTGGCTGTCTGGCTGGCAATGTGAAGAATTTCCTCATATGCCTCTTTCTCCCCATAGTATTTGGGGTATTTTGGGGACGCAAAAAATCGGTACCAGCGCCTCTATGTAAAGTTCCTGGAAAATGTCAATAAGAAGGACTACGTGAGGGTCTGTGCTCGGAAACCCTGGCATCGGCCCCCAGTGCCAGTCAGGTACCAACCACGGGGGACACAGGGGCAGGTAGTGTGCAGCGCCGACAGGCGTGGGGATGGAGCATGCAAGAGAGAAGGCTAGAGAGTGGGAGGTGGGGACAGAGCCCAGAGAGAGGGGGACAGAGACCCAGAGAGAGGGGGACAGAGACCCAGAGACATGAGGGAGATGGAGACTCAGAAGGAGACAGAGAAAAGGGGGCAGAGATGGGGGAGGATAGAGATCCAGAGAAAGGGAAACAAACCCAGAGACGGGAGGGGAGAGAGCCTCACAGAAGAGTTCAGAGACCTGGGGTGGACAGAGACCCAGAAAGAGGGCAACAGAGACTCACAGAAGGAGGGGAACAGAGACCAGAGAGGGCGGCGGTCAGAGTCCCAGAGAGGGAGGGGATCAGAGACCCACAGAGGGAGGGGGTCAGAGTCCCACAGAGGGAGGGGGTCAGAGTCCCAGAGAGGGAGGGGGTCAGAGACACAGAGAGGGCGGCGGTCAGAGTCCCAGAGAGGGAGGGGGTCAGAGACGCAGAGAGAGAGAGGAGGGGACAGTATGAGAGAAGCTGTTTCTGTGCCTAGGGCACTGATCAGGGGCAATGAGGAGAACTTCGGTTCTCGGGGGCTACTGACTACATTCCCTTCTCTGTTCCCTTCTAGACGCTCTGGGCAGGCCAAGAACCCCACATCTGCTGGGGGTAGCTCTGCACCTCCCCCTAAGGCCCCAGCACCACCTCCCAAGCCTGAGACCCCTGAAAAGACGACATCCGAGAAGCCCCCAGAGCAGACGCCTGAGACAGCTATGCCTGAGCCCCCTGCCCCCGAGAAGCCCTCCCTCCTGCGGCCTGTCGAAAAGGAAAAGGAGAAGGAGAAGGTGACGCGTGGGGAGCGGCCACTGCGGGGCGAGCGGGCCGCCAGCGGACGGCAGACGCGGCCAGAGCGGAGTCTCGCCACAGGACAGCCTGCCACATCCCGGCTGCCTAAAGCCCGGCCTACCAAGGTGAAGGCTGAACCGCCCCCTAAGAAGAGGAAGAAATGGCTGAAGGAGGCAGGGGGCAACGCTGCGGCAGGTGGGGGCCCACCAGGCAGCTCCTCGGACTCAGAGTCCTCCCCTGGAGCCCCCAGCGAGGACGGTGAGGCTCCAGGCAGCCTCAGGGCTGTAGGGGTGGGTGGGAAAGGGACACAGGTGAGGGCTGTCCAGAGGGCTCTAGGTAGCCTCAGCAGGACGGTAACAACTAGTATGTTACAGTTAATGGCAGCAGCTGACAGTCACGGGGCATCTAACTGCACAACAGGCTGCCTGCTAAGAAGCTGATGGATGTTAACTTGTGTAATTTTCACCCATCCTAGTAGGTAGATACTGTTACCCTCATCTACAGGTGAGGAAGCCGAGGCACCAAGAGACAGCATCATAGTCTGTGTTGGATGCCCACCAGAGTTGCAACTGAGCCCAGGGTGCCTCGGACTCTACTCTTCAGTGCTGCGTTCTGCCTTGTAACAGGCAGGATTTGAGGGCTGAGGAAGATGTGGGACATCAGGTGGCTGTCCTGGAGGCTCTGTGATGGTGGGGTTTCCTATGAGGCCCTGGGTGACACTGAGAAAGAGGCATAACCTCTTGTGCCTTAATGATCTCACCTGTAAAATGGGTTCATAACAGACGAAGCTCATAGGAGAGTGCCGGTCTTTAGTAGACACCACTTGTGTACTCCGTGTCTGCCCAGCACACTGCCACATCCTCAGTGCTTATGATGTCTGGTTAGGCCGGGCACAGTGGCTTGTGCCTGCAATCCTAACACTTTGGGAGGCCAGGGCAGGCAGATCAGGTGAGATCAGGAGTTCAAGACCAGCTTGGCCAACATGGTGAAACCCCGTCTTTACTAAAAAATACAAAAATTAGCCAGGAACGGTGGCGCACGCCCGTAATCCCAGCTACACGGGAGGCTGAGGCAGGAGAATCACTTGAACCTGGGAGGCAGAGGTTACAGTGAGCTGAGATCAGGCCACTGCACTGCAGCCTGGGAGACAGAACAAGACTCCATCTCAAAAAAAATATATATATATATCTAGTTAGTGATGACAGTAACAACAACAAAAATATATATATGTATTCACATATGTACAGTAAGGGTAACAGCTGAGTTTTGTTAAGTGCTTACTATGTGCCAGGTATCATTTTAAACATTTGCATATAGGCTTACTTGACCTTTACCTAATAAACCCTGTGAGATAGCTTGTTAGAATTATCCTCATTTTAAAGATGGGGGCCGGGTGTGGTAGCTCACACCTATAATCCCTCCACTTTGGGAGGCCGAGGTGGCAGGATCACTTGAGCTCAAGAGTTAGAGATGAGCCTGGGCAACATAGTGAGACCCCCATCTCTACAAGAAATTTTTTAAAAATTAGCTGGGCTTGGTGGCGAATGCCTGTTGTCCCAGCCACTGAGGAGGCTGAGACAGAAGGATCACTTGAGCCCATGAGTTCAAGGCTATGGTGAGCTATGATTATATCACTGCTTTCCAGCCAGGGTGACAGAATTAGACCCTGTCTCTAAGGATAGCTTCTTAAATAAATAAATAAAAGACGAAGAAACTGAGGCACCAAGAGGTGATGGGACCTGGTCAGGGCCACACAGTTTTTAATCTCTGTTTTTAACAGATATTAAAAATACAGCCACTCAAGGCTGGGTGCGAGGGCTTACGCCTGTAATCCCAGCACTTTGGGAGGCCGAGGCGGGCGGATCACGAGGTCAGGAGATCAAGACCATCCTGGCTAACACAGTGAAACCCCGTCTCTACTAAAAGACACACACACAAAAATTAGCCGGGCATGGTGGCGGGCACCTGTAGTCCCAGCTACTCGGGAGGCTGAGGCAGGAGAATGGTGTGAATCCAGGAGGCGGAGGTTGCAGTGAGCCGAGATCGCACCATTGCATTCTAGCCCGGGTGACAGATGGAAACTCTGTCTCAGTAAATGAATGAATGGTTCTTTCTCAGGGTTGTCCAGGGTCCCAGTTTCCTTCTCTCTTGTTGATGAGCTGTCTGCCTTATTGCTGGGGTCATGACCCCTTTCCAGTGAGCCCAAGCCCAGTTTCTGCCCTTGGCTACCCCATATACCTTCCCCATCAAGCTCTTTGTCCTGGCTCTTTGTCTCCTCCAAATCCCATCAAGCTCTTTGTCCTGGCTTCCCCATCTTACACACCTCTGGCTACACAGTCACCTGACCAGACTTCCCAGGAGCCATCATCACCTCTTTTCCTTTTTTTTTTTTTTTTGAGACGGAGTCTCACTCTATCACCCAGGTTGGAGTACAGTGGCGTGATCTTGGCTCACTGCACGCTCCACCTTCCGGGTTCATTCCCCTGCCTCAGCCTCCTGAGTAGCTGGGACTACAGGTGCCCACCACCACACCCGGCTAATTTTTGTATTTTTAGTAGAGATGAGGTTTTACCATGTTGGCCCAGGGTGGTCTCGAACTCCTGACCTCAGGCAATCCACTCGCCTCAGTCTCACAAAGTACTGGGATCACAGGCGTGAGCCACCGCACCCAGCCTTTCTCTTTTCCTTTTCTACCTATCGCCCCCACAGCCGGGCAGCTCCCAGCCCTGCCTGCCCCCATCCCCTGCACTCTTTCCCAGACCTGCCCAGCTCAGCCTCGTCCTCTGCTTCCAGCCCTGCCCCACCTCCATTTGTTCCTAGCTGGTCCATCAGCCTGGACTTCAGCCTCACTCCTCCAGTCTGTCCCCTACTTGGCTTTAGGAGGCGTCTTTCTACAGTTATACTCACCCCTTCCCTGCTCTCAGCTCTCCCGTGGCTCCCTAGTGCCCACCAGAAAAAGCCCTTGCCCTTTCTGCCTCATGCTGGAGGCCCAGTATTGTCTGGCCTACACTGACCTGTCCAATCCCAGCTCCCATCTCCTCCCTCAGCCTTGCCTTTTTATGATCTGACCTCTCTGGATGCACTCTTTTGGAAACCAACAATGCTGCTGCTTTAGACTTAAGTGAAGCCACAATTAAGTGCTCTGAGCTATCTCTCAAAGCTCAGCCTTTGACCTTGAACAAGGGTGACTCTGATGCCTCCTGTGAGCTGCTTTTTTTTTTTTGAGACAAAGTCTCACTCTTGTTGCCAGTGCAATGGTGCCATCTCGGTTCACCACAACCTCTGCCTCCCAGGTTCAAGCGATTCTCCTGCCTCAGCCTCCCGAGTAGCTGGGATTACAGGCATCTGACACCACATTCAGCTAATTTTGTATTTTTAAGAGAGACGGGGTATCTCCATGTTGGTGAGGCTGTTCTTGAACTCCCGACCTCAGGTGATCCACCTGCCTTGGCCTCCCAAAGGGCTGGGATTACAGGCATGAGCCACTATGCCCAGCCCTTTTTTTTTTTTTTTCGAGATGGAGTTTCGCTCTTGTTACCCAGGCTGGAGTGCAATGGTGCGATCTCTGCTCACCACAACCTCCGCCTCCCAGGTTCAAGGGATTCTCCTGCCTCTGCTTCCCAAATAGCTGGGACTACAGGCATGTGCCACCACGCCCGGCCAATTTTGTATTTCTTAGTAGAGATGGGGTTTCTCCATGTTGGTCAGGCTGATCTCGAATTCTCGACCTCAGGTGATCCACCAGCCTTGGCCTCCCAAAGTGCTGGGATTACAGGCCACAGCACTTTACGGGCCAGAATACCCGGCTTTTTTTTTTTTGAGACGAGGTTCACTCTGTCACCCAGGCTGTGCAATGGCACAGTCTTGACTCACTGCAACCTCCACTTCCTGGGTTCAAGCCATCCTCCTGCCTCAGCCTCCCAAGTAGCTGGGATTACAGGCGTGTGCCACCACGCCTGGCTAATTTTTGTATTTTTAGTAGAAACAGGGTTTTGCCACATTGGCCAGGCTGGTATCAAACTCCTAACTTTAGGTGGTCTGCCTCAGCCTCCCAAAGTGCTGGGATGACAGGTGTGAGCCACTGTGCCTGGCCTTCTCTGAGCTTCTTGCGGTTCCTGTGATTCTGCCACAAGAGCACGTGGCTTGGTGCTTGCCTGTCAGTCTTCCCTAGTGGACTTGGACCTCCCGAAAGCAGGGATTTCTCTTCTGGTCCCCAGTGTTGAGAACAGCATCTGCCACACAGGTGGTCTCAGAGGAAGTTGGGATAACGAGCCTGCGTCCTGTCTTTTCTGCAGAGCGGGCAGTACCTGGGCGTCTGCTGAAAACCCGGGCGATGCGGGAGATGTACCGGAGCTATGTGGAGATGTTGGTGAGCACAGCACTTGACCCAGACATGATCCAGGCCCTGGAGGACACGCATGGTGAGCTGAGGCCTGGGGAGGAGGGGTGGGGGCTGACTCGGTCTGAGGGAGCAGGTGCTGAGGGCTTGGACCTGATATGAGAGAGGAGAGGTTTGGGGTCTGGACTCCTGGGTCTAAGGGAGGAGGAGCTGAGGCCTGGACCTGGTCTGAGAGAGGAGGGGCTGGGGCCTGGAGTCCTGGGTCTGAGGGAGGAGGTCCCTGGGTCTGAGGGAGGAGGGGCTGGGGGCCTGGACTCCTGGATCTGAGGGAGGAGGGGCTGGGGGCCTAGACTCCCAGGTCTGAGGAAGGAGGGGACTGGGATTGGACTCCCGGGTCTGAGAGAGAGGAGCAGTTGGGGGTCCGGACTCCTGGGTCTGAGGAAGGAGGGGCTGGGGGTCTGGACTCCTGGGTCTGAGGGACGAGGAAGCTGGGGCCAAGACTCCTGGGTCTGAAGGAGGAGGGGACTGGGGCCTTTACTTTTGTCTCTGAGTGGGAAGGGGATTTGGGGACCCAGACTCCATGACCCCACCTTGGCCCCAGTGCTTTGTGGGGCTGTGGCCTTCCTGACACCATGTCCTCATCCATCAGACGAGCTGTACCTGCCCCCCATGCGGAAGATAGACGGCCTGCTGAATGAGCACAAGAAGAAAGTCCTGAAGCGGCTGTCACTAAGCCCAGCCCTGCAGGTGCCTGGGGCGTCTGGGCAGGGGGTGTCTGGGGCCCAGGGTCCACATAGAGAAGACATGTACGTGTTGGCTGCTATTGGGGAGGGTGATTCTTGGAAGGAGATTGTCCTTCTGGGCTCAGATGGGAGAAAAGCTGAGGGCAGGACTGTCAGGAGATCTCTGGGTTCTCAACAGCCGTGAAGCCCACATGGGGAGGAGCTGTGGGCCTTGGGGCGGCGGAGGGGAGGTTTTGAAAAGCTGGGCTGTTGTTGCGGAGAATAAAGTGTGGAGCCAAACATAGACTAGGCCTGCACCCAAGGCTGGTGCTGGACTGATAGCTTCTTCTTGAGTCCAGAGCAGGCTGTTAGGATCCCAGGCTTCGTGTTAAGTCATCTGTATGATTTCCCTTCTGGGATATTCTGGGATGGACTATCAGGGCTCTGAAATCCAAGGTTAAACTAAACTGGCTCTGAGGATTCTGGTTGGGATGTTAGTGTGGCACTTAGAATTCCGGGATAGAGTGTTAGGGTAACTGAGACTTCTGGAATCGAATGTTATTCTGACTTTGAGAATTCTGGAAGGCTTGTAGTGAGTCTGAGAATTCTAGGCTGATACTAAGAATTCTGGGATAGGCTGTGAGGCTGGCGCTGAGATGGCTGGTGGGAAGTTAGTCTTAGAAAACATGCAGGGAGGCCGGGCGCGGTGACTCACGCCTGTGATCCTAGCACTTTGGGAAGCCAAGGCTGGTGGCTGGCCTGAGGTCAAGAGTTCGAGACCACCCTGGCCAACAGGGTGAAATCCTGTCTCTACTCAAAATAAAAAATTAGCTGGGTGTGGTGGTGGGTGCCTGTAGTCTTAGCTTCTCAAGAGGCTGAGGCAGCAGAATCAGTTGAACCCAGGAGGTGGAGCTTGCAGTGAGCCGAGATGACACCACTGCACTCCAGCCTGGGCGACAGAGCAAAGACTGTCTCCAGAAAGGAAAATATATGGGGAAATATTAGTCTGACTCTGAGAATTTTGAGTGAGATAGTAGTTTTCTCAGAATGATGGGTGGGATGTTAGAATGACTGATAATTCTGGAATGGATTCTTAGACTGGTGTGGAGAAATCTAAGCTGGAATGTTATGCTGGCTCTGAAAATTTGGGGGTAGAGTGCTGGGTGGGTTGGAAAATTCTGGGTAGCATTAGGTTATAAAAACTCTGGAGGGTATGGATTTAGTCTATCAATTCTGAGACGGATTGTTAGGCTGGCACTGAGGACTGTGGGTGAGATATTACACTACAGTGGGTAATCCCAGTGTAGGATATTAGGGTAGGTCTGAGAAGTATGTTTAGTCCGGAGTTAGAATTCTGGGGTAGATGGCCGGGTGCCATGACTCACACCGGTAATCTTAGCACTTTGGGAGGCTAAGGCAGGTGGATCACGAGGTCAGGAGATCAAGACCATCCTGGCTAACATGGTGAAACCCTGTCTCTACTAAAAATATACAAAATATTAGCCAGGCATGGTGGTGGACACCTGTAGTCCCAGCTACTTGGGAGGCTGAGACAGGAGAATGGTGTGAACCTGGGAGGTGGAGCTTGCAGTGAGCTGAGGTCGCGCCACTGCACTCCAGCCTGGGCGACAGAGTGAGACTTTGTCTC
>NW_022328484.1:0-312 GCF_002776525.5 Piliocolobus tephrosceles | reverse complement strand
TTAAGATGGGGCTGACAATTCTGGGGTAGATGGTTAGGATGGGGCTGAGAATTCTGGGGTAGATGGTTAGGATGGGAGTGGGAATTCTGGGATAGATGGTTAGGATGTGAGTGGGAATTCTGGGGTAGATGGTTAGGATGGGACTGGGAATTCTGGGATAAATAGTTAGGTTGGGGCTGGGAATTCTGGGGTAGATGGTTAGGATGGGGTTGGGAATTCTGGGACAGATGGTTAGGATGGGAGTGGGAATTCTGGGATAAGATGGTTAGGATGGTGCTGGGAATTCTGGGGTAGATGGTTAGGATGGGAGTG
>NW_022328483.1:412-12046 GCF_002776525.5 Piliocolobus tephrosceles | reverse complement strand
GAGTTCCACGGGTGCTAGTGAAGACATTAGGCTCTATGCCATTTAGACCCCCTGGCCAGTAGGGAGGTGACTGAGGAGTTGTTCAAGCCTGGACAGTACTCTGTCCACAGCATCTGTCCTGGGACTGACTCCCCTGTTAATGAAACCCTGCAGTTTTCTTTTTCTTTTTTCTTTTCTTTTTTTTTGAGACGGAGTCTTGCTCTGTCGCCTGGGCTGGAGTGCAGTGGCCGGATCTCAGCTCACTGCAAGCTCCGCCTCCCGGGTTTACGCCATTCTCCTGCCTCAGCCTCCCAAGTAGCTGGGACTACAGGCGCCCGCCACCTCGCCCGGCTAGTTTTTTTGTATTTTTTAGTAGAGACAGGGTTTCACCATGTTAGCCAGGATGGTCTCGATCTCCTGACCTCGTGATCCGCCCGTCTCGGCCTCCCAAAGTGCTGGGATTACAGGCTTGAGCCACCGCGCCTGGCTTTTCTTTTTTTTTTGAGACAAGTCTTGTTCTTGTCCTCCAGGCTGGAGTGCAATGGTGCGATCTCGGCTCGCTGCAGTCTCCGCCTCCCGGGTTCAAGCGATTCTCCTGCCTCAACCTCCAGAGTAGCTGGGATTACAGGCACCTGCCACCACACCTGGCTAATTTTTGTATTTTTGTAGAGACAGAGTTTCACCATGTTGGCTAGGCTGATCTCGAACTACTGACCTCAGGTGATCTACCTGCCTCGGCCTTCCAAAATGATTACAGGCATGAGCCACTGCACCTGGCCGTGAAACCCCATTTCTACAAAAAATACAAAAATTATCCAGGTGTGGTGGTGCATACCTGTAGTCCCAGCTACTTGGTGGGTAGGTGACTGAGGCAGGAGGATCACTTGAGCCTCGGAGGCAATAGGTGAGCTGTGGTCATGGTTGTGCTACTACACTCCAGCCTAGGTAACAGAGTCAGAGGGTCTCACAAAAACAAAAAACAAAACAAAAAAGGCTGGGCGAAAACTCTGTCTGGAAAAAAAAAAAAAAAAAAGAGGCCGGACGCAGTGGCTCACCCCTGTAATCCCAGCACTTTGGGAGGCCCAGGCGGGCGGATCATGAGGTCAAGAGATCGAGACCATCCTGGCCAACGTGGTGCAACCCTGTCTCCACTAAAAATACAAAAATTAGCTGGGCGTGGTGGCGTGCGCCTCTAGTCCCAGCTATTCGGGAGGCTGAGCCAGGAGAATCACTTGAACTCAGAAGATGGAGGTTGCAGTGAGCCGAGATCGCACCACTGCACTCCAGCCTGGCAACAGAGCAAGACTCTGTCAGAAAAAAAAAAAAAGCCTGTTGGTGACCTCCGTAGGTTGATTCTCCAATCAGCTGTGGGTTCCATTGAGTAGGAGGCTGTGGGCCGGGCCACTTTTCTAGTAATCGGTGGTTGGCATGGTCAGTGATGTGAGTGACATGAGGAGAGGCAGGATGGGTGGGGCTTGGGGATTGACTGGCTCTGTTTGGGGAATGGACAAGGCTGAAGTCAGGGTGAGGCCTGATGACTGCGTGTGGAGTGGGGATGCTGGGAGGAAAAGTGGTTTGAGGGAAGGTACCGAGCCCAGTGAGAATGTGCTAGCCAGAGGGTCTGACTCCAGCTACAGTGTCGGCAGCTTCCTCAGAGGAGGCCGACACAGGGAGTGGGAGGGGGCAGAGGTAGGGGCAGTCTCCCCGGGCTGACAAGATGCTCCAATGGCTTCCTCAAGCTGGTGCTTTTTTTTTTTTTTTTTTTTTGAGACAGAGTCTTGCTCTGTCGCCCAGGCCGGAGTGCAGTGCTGTGATCTCGGCTCACTGCAACCTCCACCTCCTGGGTTCAAGCAATTCTCCTTTCTCAGCCTCCCGAGTAGCTGGGCGTACAGGCATGCACCACCACGCCTGGCTAATGTTTGTATTTTAGTAGAGGTGGGGTTTCACCATGTAGGCTGGGCTGGTCTCAAACTCCCGACCTCAAGTGAGCCGCCTACCTCGGCCTCCCAAAATGTTGGGATCACAGGTGTGAGCCACTGCACTCAGCCTGGCCCTCCTTTTAAAGACATGTTCCTTCCAGGGACTCATTTTGGCATCTGTCACCTATTTCAGGAAGCATTCTTAGATTCAGTTTAAATTTGAGGCTGAGCACAGTGACTCACGCCTGTAATCCCAGCACTTTGGGAGGCCAGGACAAGTGGATCACCTGAGGTCAGGAGTTCAAGACCAGCCCGGCCAACCTGGCAAAACCCCGTCTCTACTAAAAATACAAAAATTAGCCTGGTGTGGTGGGTGCCTATAGTCCCAACTACTTGGGAGGCTGAGGCAGGAGAGTCGTTTGAACCCGGCCACTGCACTTCCAGCTGGGTGACTGAGCAAGGCTCCATCTCAAAAAAAAAAAAAAAAAAAAAAATGTGAGGCCCCTCCTCTAGGCTTCTATAGTGTCCTGGGAATTGGCAACAGGACATTTATGACTTGTACTATTATTTCTTGTGTCCATATTTGGCGCCTCTGCTGCCCCTTTAGTCCTCAAGGTCACATTCTCTCACGTCCGTCAGTTGCCATCGCCCAGCTGGGGCACACGCAAACTGCAGGGTGGTGGTGGTTTGTGTTCAGGTGTTTGTGGGGTAGGGGGAGCAGAGATAGGGAGCCTTCCTGTTGCTCTGTCTTCCCCGCTGTGGACATGCTGATCAAATGGTCTCAGGTAACCTCACCTGCCTATTCTTGGCACAGGCCACAAACTCACCCTGTTTTGTTTATTTGCTTGTCTGTCTTATGACGTCTGTTATTACCTCTGTGTGAAGGCTTTTTTGGTGTCTTAGACCCCTCAGGCTGCTATACCAGAATACCATAGACCGGGTGGCTTATAAGCAACAGAGATTTGGCTGGACTTGGTGGCTCACGCCTGTAATCCTAGCACTTTGGGAGGCTGAGGCGGGTGGATCACCTGAGGTGGGGAGTTCAAGACCAGCCTGACCAACATGGAGAAACCCCTCTCTACTAAAAAGACAAAATTAGTTGGGCGTGGTGGCACATACCTGTAATTCCAGTTTCTCAGGAGGCTGAGGCAGGAGAATCAGCTTGAACCCAGGAGGCGGAGGTTGCGGTGAGCTGAGATTGCGCCACTGCACTCCAGCCTGGGTAACGTGCAAAACTCCATCTCAAAAAAGAAAAAATAAAAAGAGAATTGTGAGGGGACACAGACCACACCAGGACGTCTTGCTCACAACCGTACCCTCCTGTCCAGCACAGTAAATAGCAGGCGGTGCCCAAAGATTGTCCTTACTCTGAGTCACACAGGAAGTTCTGGGCTTTCACTCCGTAAGGCAACAGTGACTCAAACTCTGCAGCCTAAGAACGAGCAGCCTGATCCAGGGTACCGGGTGGGCAGGAGGGGACAGGGCCAAGTTCAAGCTGCACACAGAGCTGAACACATCATGGGGGTAGAAGATACTTGTTGGTGACGTCTCTGCCTTTTCTCTAAGGGGATGGTGAGGGAGGCCAGTGGGCCAGGGCGTACGGGCAGTAGGTACGGGAATGAGGGCTGACCCTGCTGGCCTCACCACACCCCTCCTCCTCAGCTGGCGTTGCAGACGGGGCGTGAACCCCCACCCATTTGGCGAGTCCAGAAGGCCCTTCTGCAGAAATTCACTCCAGAGATCAAGGACGGTCAGAGGCAGTTTTGTGCCACCAGTAATGTAAGCCTGCAAAGGGGACCAAGGACTTGGGGGCCCCGGGGTGTGGTATCTAGGAGCTGGGGTTCCCCTTCGCAGGAGTGTGACTCACTCCACAGTATATCTGGAAGGGGGCCGCCGGCTGCCGGGACGCTCCAGGCAGCTGCCGTGGTAGCCCAGGGCACGGGGGTGTTGGCTGTCTGGCTGGCAATGTGAAGAATTTCCTCATATGCCTCTTTCTCCCCATAGTATTTGGGGTATTTTGGGGACGCAAAAAATCGGTACCAGCGCCTCTATGTAAAGTTCCTGGAAAATGTCAATAAGAAGGACTACGTGAGGGTCTGTGCTCGGAAACCCTGGCATCGGCCCCCAGTGCCAGTCAGGTACCAACCACGGGGGACACAGGGGCAGGTAGTGTGCAGCGCCGACAGGCATGGGGATGGAGCATGCAAGAGAGAAGGCTAGAGAGTGGGAGGTGGGGACAGAGCCCAGAGAGAGAGAGGGACAGAGACCCAGAGACATGAGGGAGATGGAGACTCAGAAGGAGACAGAGAAAAGGGGGCAGAGATGGGGGAGGATAGAGATCCAGAGAAAGGGAAACAAACCCAGAGACGGGAGGGGAGAGAGCCTCACAGAAGAGTTCAGAGACCTGGGGTGGACAGAGACCCAGAAAGAGGGCAACAGAGACTCACAGAAGGAGGGGAACAGAGACCAGAGAGGGCGGCGGTCAGAGTCCCAGAGAGGGAGGGGATCAGAGACCCACAGAGGGAGGGGGTCAGAGTCCCACAGAGGGAGGGGGTCAGAGTCCCACAGAGGGAGGGGGTCAGAGACACAGAGAGGGCGGCGGTCAGAGTCCCAGAGAGGGAGGGGGTCAGAGACACAGAGAGGGCGGTGGTCAGAGTCCCAGAGAGGGAGGGGGTCAGAGACGCAGAGAGAGAGAGGAGGGGACAGTATGAGAGAAGCTGTTTCTGTGCCTAGGGCACTGATCAGGGGCAATGAGGAGAACTTCGGTTCTCGGGGGCTACTGACTACATTCCCTTCTCTGTTCCCTTCTAGACGCTCTGGGCAGGCCAAGAACCCCACATCTGCTGGGGGTAGCTCTGCACCTCCCCCTAAGGCCCCAGCACCACCTCCCAAGCCTGAGACCCCTGAAAAGACGACATCCGAGAAGCCCCCAGAGCAGACGCCTGAGACAGCTATGCCTGAGCCCCCTGCCCCCGAGAAGCCCTCCCTCCTGCGGCCTGTCGAAAAGGAAAAGGAGAAGGAGAAGGTGACGCGTGGGGAGCGGCCACTGCGGGGCGAGCGGGCCGCCAGCGGACGGCAGACGCGGCCAGAGCGGAGTCTCGCCACAGGACAGCCTGCCACATCCCGGCTGCCTAAAGCCCGGCCTACCAAGGTGAAGGCTGAACCGCCCCCTAAGAAGAGGAAGAAATGGCTGAAGGAGGCAGGGGGCAACGCTGCGGCAGGTGGGGGCCCACCAGGCAGCTCCTCGGACTCAGAGTCCTCCCCTGGAGCCCCCAGCGAGGACGGTGAGGCTCCAGGCAGCCTCAGGGCTGTAGGGGTGGGTGGGAAAGGGACACAGGTGAGGGCTGTCCAGAGGGCTCTAGGTAGCCTCAGCAAGACGGTAACAACTAGTATGTTACAGTTAATGGCAGCAGCTGACAGTCACGGGGCATCTAACTGCACAACAGGCTGCCTGCTAAGAAGCTGATGGATGTTAACTTGTGTAATTTTCACCCATCCTAGTAGGTAGATACTGTTACCCTCATCTACAGGTGAGGAAGCCGAGGCACCAAGAGACAGCATCATAGTCTGTGTTGGATGCCCACCAGAGTTGCAACTGAGCCCAGGGTGCCTCGGACTCTACTCTTCAGTGCTGCGTTCTGCCTCGTAACAGGCAGGATTTGAAGGCTGAGGAAGATGTGGGACATCAGGTGGCTGTCCTGGAGGCTCTGTGATGGTGGGGTTTCCTATGAGGCCCTGGGTGACACTGAGAAAGAGGCATAACCTCTTGTGCCTTAATGATCTCACCTGTAAAATGGGTTCATAACAGACGAAGCTCATAGGAGAGTGCCGGTCTTTAGTAGACACCACTTGTGTACTCCGTGTCTGCCCAGCACACTGCCACATCCTCAGTGCTTATGATGTCTGGTTAGGCCGGGCACAGTGGCTTGTGCCTGCAATCCTAACACTTTGGGAGGCCAGGGCAGGCAGATCAGGTGAGATCAGGAGTTCAAGACCAGCTTGGCCAACATGGTGAAACCCCGTCTTTACTAAAAAATACAAAAATTAGCCAGGAACGGTGGCGCACGCCCGTAATCCCAGCTACACGGGAGGCTGAGGCAGGAGAATCACTTGAACCTGGGAGGCAGAGGTTACAGTGAGCTGAGATCAGGCCACTGCACTGCAGCCTGGGAGACAGAACAAGACTCCATCTCAAAAAAAATATATATATATATCTAGTTAGTGATGACAGTAACAACAACAAAAATATATATATGTATTCACATATGTACAGTAAGGGTAACAGCTGAGTTTTGTTAAGTGCTTACTATGTGCCAGGTATCATTTTAAACATTTGCATATAGGCTTACTTGACCTTTACCTAATAAACCCTGTGAGATAGCTTGTTAGAATTATCCTCATTTTAAAGATGGGGGCCGGGTGTGGTAGCTCACACCTATAATCCCTCCACTTTGGGAGGCCGAGGTGGCAGGATCACTTGAGCTCAAGAGTTAGAGATGAGCCTGGGCAACATAGTGAGACCCCCATCTCTACAAGAAATTTTTTAAAAATTAGCTGGGCTTGGTGGCGAATGCCTGTTGTCCCAGCCACTGAGGAGGCTGAGACAGAAGGATCACTTGAGCCCATGAGTTCAAGGCTATGGTGAGCTATGATTATATCACTGCTTTCCAGCCAGGGTGACAGAATTAGACCCTGTCTCTAAGGATAGCTTCTTAAATAAATAAATAAAAGACGAAGAAACTGAGGCACCAAGAGGTGATGGGACCTGGTCAGGGCCACACAGTTTTTAATCTCTGTTTTTAACAGATATTAAAAATACAGCCACTCAAGGCTGGGTGCGAGGGCTTACGCCTGTAATCCCAGCACTTTGGGAGGCCGAGGCGGGCGGATCACGAGGTCAGGAGATCAAGACCATCCTGGCTAACACAGTGAAACCCCGTCTCTACTAAAAGACACACACACAAAAATTAGCCGGGCATGGTGGCGGGCACCTGTAGTCCCAGCTACTCGGGAGGCTGAGGCAGGAGAATGGTGTGAATCCAGGAGGCGGAGGTTGCAGTGAGCCGAGATCGCACCATTGCATTCTAGCCCGGGTGACAGATGGAAACTCTGTCTCAGTAAATGAATGAATGGTTCTTTCTCAGGGTTGTCCAGGGTCCCAGTTTCCTTCTCTCTTGTTGATGAGCTGTCTGCCTTATTGCTGGGGTCATGACCCCTTTCCAGTGAGCCCAAGCCCAGTTTCTGCCCTTGGCTACCCCATATACCTTCCCCATCAAGCTCTTTGTCCTGGCTCTTTGTCCCCTCCAAATCCCATCAAGCTCTTTGTCCTGGCTTCCCCATCTTACACACCTCTGGCTACACAGTCACCTGACCAGACTTCCCAGGAGCCATCATCACCTCTTTTCCTTTTTTTTTTTTTTTTGAGACGGAGTCTCACTCTATCACCCAGGTTGGAGTACAGTGGCGTGATCTTGGCTCACTGCACGCTCCACCTTCCGGGTTCATTCCCCTGCCTCAGCCTCCTGAGTAGCTGGGACTACAGGTGCCCACCACCACACCCGGCTAATTTTTGTATTTTTAGTAGAGATGAGGTTTTACCATGTTGGCCCAGGGTGGTCTCGAACTCCTGACCTCAGGCAATCCACTCGCCTCAGTCTCACAAAGTACTGGGATCACAGGCGTGAGCCACCGCACCCAGCCTTTCTCTTTTCCTTTTCTACCTATCGCCCCCACAGCCGGGCAGCTCCCAGCCCTGCCTGCCCCCATCCCCTGCACTCTTTCCCAGACCTGCCCAGCTCAGCCTCGTCCTCTGCTTCCAGCCCTGCCCCACCTCCATTTGTTCCTAGCTGGTCCATCAGCCTGGACTTCAGCCTCACTCCTCCAGTCTGTCCCCTACTTGGCTTTAGGAGGCGTCTTTCTACAGTTATACTCACCCCTTCCCTGCTCTCAGCTCTCCCGTGGCTCCCTAGTGCCCACCAGAAAAAGCCCTTGCCCTTTCTGCCTCATGCTGGAGGCCCAGTATTGTCTGGCCTACACTGACCTGTCCAATCCCAGCTCCCATCTCCTCCCTCAGCCTTGCCTTTTTATGATCTGACCTCTCTGGATGCACTCTTTTGGAAACCAACAATGCTGCTGCTTTAGACTTAAGTGAAGCCACAATTAAGTGCTCTGAGCTATCTCTCAAAGCTCAGCCTTTGACCTTGAACAAGGGTGACTCTGATGCCTCCTGTGAGCTGCTTTTTTTTTTTTGAGACAAAGTCTCACTCTTGTTGCCAGTGCAATGGTGCCATCTCGGTTCACCACAACCTCTGCCTCCCAGGTTCAAGCGATTCTCCTGCCTCAGCCTCCCGAGTAGCTGGGATTACAGGCATCTGACACCACATTCAGCTAATTTTGTATTTTTAAGAGAGACGGGGTATCTCCATGTTGGTGAGGCTGTTCTTGAACTCCCGACCTCAGGTGATCCACCTGCCTTGGCCTCCCAAAGGGCTGGGATTACAGGCATGAGCCACTATGCCCAGCCCTTTTTTTTTTTTTTTCGAGATGGAGTTTCGCTCTTGTTACCCAGGCTGGAGTGCAATGGTGCGATCTCTGCTCACCACAACCTCCGCCTCCCAGGTTCAAGGGATTCTCCTGCCTCTGCTTCCCAAATAGCTGGGACTACAGGCATGTGCCACCACGCCCGGCCAATTTTGTATTTCTTAGTAGAGATGGGGTTTCTCCATGTTGGTCAGGCTGATCTCGAATTCTCGACCTCAGGTGATCCACCAGCCTTGGCCTCCCAAAGTGCTGGGATTACAGGCCACAGCACTTTACGGGCCAGAATACCCGGCTTTTTTTTTTTTGAGACGAGGTTCACTCTGTCACCCAGGCTGTGCAATGGCACAGTCTTGACTCACTGCAACCTCCACTTCCTGGGTTCAAGCCATCCTCCTGCCTCAGCCTCCCAAGTAGCTGGGATTACAGGCGTGTGCCACCACGCCTGGCTAATTTTTGTATTTTTAGTAGAAACAGGGTTTTGCCACATTGGCCAGGCTGGTATCAAACTCCTAACTTTAGGTGGTCTGCCTCAGCCTCCCAAAGTGCTGGGATGACAGGTGTGAGCCACTGTGCCTGGCCTTCTCTGAGCTTCTTGCGGTTCCTGTGATTCTGCCACAAGAGCACGTGGCTTGGTGCTTGCCTGTCAGTCTTCCCTAGTGGACTTGGACCTCCCGAAAGCAGGGATTTCTCTTCTGGTCCCCAGTGTTGAGAACAGCATCTGCCACACAGGTGGTCTCAGAGGAAGTTGGGATAACGAGCCTGCGTCCTGTCTTTTCTGCAGAGCGGGCAGTACCTGGGCGTCTGCTGAAAACCCGGGCGATGCGGGAGATGTACCGGAGCTATGTGGAGATGTTGGTGAGCACAGCACTTGACCCAGACATGATCCAGGCCCTGGAGGACACGCATGGTGAGCTGAGGCCTGGGGAGGAGGGGTGGGGGCTGACTCGGTCTGAGGGAGCAGGTGCTGAGGGCTTGGACCTGATATGAGAGAGGAGAGGTTTGGGGTCTGGACTCCTGGGTCTAAGGGAGGAGGAGCTGAGGCCTGGACCTGGTCTGAGAGAGGAGGGGCTGGGGCCTGGAGTCCTGGGTCTGAGGGAGGAGGTCCCTGGGTCTGAGGGAGGAGGGGCTGGGGGCCTGGACTCCTGGATCTGAGGGAGGAGGGGCTGGGGGCCTAGACTCCCAGGTCTGAGGAAGGAGGGGACTGGGATTGGACTCCCGGGTCTGAGAGAGAGGAGCAGTTGGGGGTCCGGACTCCTGGGTCTGAGGAAGGAGGGGCTGGGGGTCTGGACTCCTGGGTCTGAGGGACGAGGAAGCTGGGGCCAAGACTCCTGGGTCTGAAGGAGGAGGGGACTGGGGCCTTTACTTTTGTCTCTGAGTGGGAAGGGGATTTGGGGACCCAGACTCCATGACCCCACCTTGGCCCCAGTGCTTTGTGGGGCTGTGGCCTTCCTGACACCATGTCCTCATCCATCAGACGAGCTGTACCTGCCCCCCATGCGGAAGATAGACGGCCTGCTGAATGAGCACAAGAAGAAAGTCCTGAAGCGGCTGTCACTAAGCCCAGCCCTGCAGGTGCCTGGGGCGTCTGGGCAGGGGGTGTCTGGGGCCCAGGGTCCACATAGAGAAGACATGTACGTGTTGGCTGCTATTGGGGAGGGTGATTCTTGGAAGGAGATTGTCCTTCTGGGCTCAGATGGGAGAAAAGCTGAGGGCAGGACTGTCAGGAGATCTCTGGGTTCTCAACAGCCGTGAAGCCCACATGGGGAGGAGCTGTGGGCCTTGGGGCGGCGGAGGGGAGGTTTTGAAAAGCTGGGCTGTTGTTGCGGAGAATAAAGTGTGGAGCCAAACATAGACTAGGCCTGCACCCAAGGCTGGTGCTGGACTGATAGCTTCTTCTTGAGTCCAGAGCAGGCTGTTAGGATCCCAGGCTTCCGTGTTAAGTCATCTGTATGATTTCCCTTCTGGGATATTCTGGGATGGACTATCAGGGCTCTGAAATCCAAGGTTAAACTAAACTGGCTCTGAGGATTCTGGTTGGGATGTTAGTGTGGCACTTAGAATTCCGGGATAGAGTGTTAGGGTAACTGAGACTTCTGGAATCGAATGTTATTCTGACTTTGAGAATTCTGGAAGGCTTGTAGTGAGTCTGAGAATTCTAGGCTGATACTAAGAATTCTGGGATAGGCTGTGAGGCTGGCGCTGAGATGGCTGGTGGGAAGTTAGTCTTAGAAAACATGCAGGGAGGCCGGGCGCGGTGACTCACGCCTGTGATCCTAGCACTTTGGGAAGCCAAGGCTGGTGGCTGGCCTGAGGTCAAGAGTTCGAGACCACCCTGGCCAACAGGGTGAAATCCTGTCTCTACTCAAAATAAAAAATTAGCTGGGTGTGGTGGTGGGTGCCTGTAGTCTTAGCTTCTCAAGAGGCTGAGGCAGCAGAATCAGTTGAACCCAGGAGGTGGAGCTTGCAGTGAGCCGAGATGACACCACTGCACTCCAGCCTGGGCGACAGAGCAAAGACTGTCTCCAGAAAGGAAAATATATGGGGAAATATTAGTCTGACTCTGAGAATTTTGAGTGAGATAGTAGTTTTCTCAGAATGATGGGTGGGATGTTAGAATGACTGATAATTCTGGAATGGATTCTTAGACTGGTGTGGAGAAATCTAAGCTGGAATGTTATGCTGGCTCTGAAAATTTGGGGGTAGAGTGCTGGGTGGGTTGGAAAATTCTGGGTAGCATTAGGTTATAAAAACTCTGGAGGGTATGGATTTAGTCTATCAATTCTGAGACGGATTGTTAGGCTGGCACTGAGGACTGTGGGTGAGATATTACACTACAGTGGGTAATCCCAGTGTAGGATATTAGGGTAGGTCTGAGAAGTATGTTTAGTCCGGAGTTAGAATTCTGGGGTAGATGGCCGGGTGCCATGACTCACACCGGTAATCTTAGCACTTTGGGAGGCTAAGGCAGGTGGATCACGAGGTCAGGAGATCAAGACCATCCTGGCTAACATGGTGAAACCCTGTCTCTACTAAAAATATACAAAATATTAGCCAGGCATGGTGGTGGACACCTGTAGTCCCAGCTACTTGGGAGGCTGAGACAGGAGAATGGTGTGAACCTGGGAGGTGGAGCTTGCAGTGAGCTGAGGTCGCGCCACTGCACTCCAGCCTGGGCGACAGAGTGAGACTTTGTCTC
>NW_022328483.1:0-312 GCF_002776525.5 Piliocolobus tephrosceles | reverse complement strand
TTAAGATGGGGCTGACAATTCTGGGGTAGATGGTTAGGATGGGGCTGAGAATTCTGGGGTAGATGGTTAGGATGGGAGTGGGAATTCTGGGATAGATGGTTAGGATGTGAGTGGGAATTCTGGGGTAGATGGTTAGGATGGGACTGGGAATTCTGGGATAAATAGTTAGGTTGGGGCTGGGAATTCTGGGGTAGATGGTTAGGATGGGGTTGGGAATTCTGGGACAGATGGTTAGGATGGGAGTGGGAATTCTGGGATAAGATGGTTAGGATGGTGCTGGGAATTCTGGGGTAGATGGTTAGGATGGGAGTG
>NW_022328482.1:4609-23422 GCF_002776525.5 Piliocolobus tephrosceles | reverse complement strand
CCGGACGCTGAGGCAGGAGAATGGCGGGAACCCAGGAGGCGGAGCTTGCAGTGAGCCGAGATCGCGCCACTGCACTTCAGCCTGGGGGACAGAGCGAGACTCTGTCTCAAAAGAAAAAAAAAAAAGAAAACTGAGGATCTAATTCCTGTAGCTTGACAGCCATCAGCACTCAAAGCTCAGGCCCAGATCAGGCCCCCAGACTCTCCAACATTGCCCCTGGTCAGCATCGCAGAGCCAGGAGTCCAGGTCCCCAAACCCCATTCTCTCAGACTCAGGCACCCATCCCTTCCTCCAATACCCGTGAGTCAGGCCCCCAGCCCCCTCTTCTTACTCACAGTAGCTGTGTCAGTCCCCCCTGATTCCTGGGAACGGGGCTCTGACCGTGGACTCCGGCAGCGCCGCCATCGAAGGCCATGACACCGAGAGCCATCTGGTGAGAGATTTGCATGGGGTATTGGACACAGGGGACTCGCTGCCGAGACTTGTGGGGTAGAGGAAAGAGGAGCTTGATCTAGTTCCTGACAGCGGAACCAGCCTCTCGCCTGCTCTCCAGGCCTCCACGCTCTGCCTCCCAGGAGGACTTCCCAGCACCCACTTCTGAGGTTCTGATGCTCAGCCATTTGTCCTCCTGTCTGCCCTCAGACACCTCAACTTGGCATTCAGGCCTTGCTGGGATGCAGTCCCCACAGACGTTTCCTGCCTCCCCCAACCCCACTCACACCTTCCTGCATGCCAGCCCCAAGGAACCCCAGCACAGCTCCTCGCTGCCGCACCTGTGCTGTGGGCCTGCTGCAGCCAATCAGGCTTCCCTCTAATCCTAGGTCCTTAGACTCATAGGTCCTTAGAGAGCCCGTTCACCTGTCCCCGCTCTGGGAAGGTGCCCTGACCCGTCTCCCACCATGCTAGCTGAGGTGGGCCTCCTGCCCTCTCCCAGCACTGTGCCTGTCTCCCTTCCACCGCACATTAGGCCCTTCCAAGGCAGCCACAGGGTATCTGCCCATTTTTGGCTCCCCGTGCCAGCACAAGGGTGCCACCCAGGTGGCTTCAGAAAAGCTTCTATCAATGACATTAGGATAAAGAGCGCCGAGAGAGGGCGGGGCTGAAAGGAACCGGAAGCCACCATACCTTTATCATTGGGCAGGTCCCCCTGCAGGGAGCTTCCCACAGCCTGCTGGATGGCTCGCTGGGGAAGGGGGGAAGAACCAAGCGTCAGAGGACCCAGGCAGATGCTTTGCAACCTCTGCCCCTTGGGAGACAGACATCCCAGACACTGACAGCCAGACTCAAGTGCTTCACGGGAGCCAGGAGTCCAGTGCCCCTGCCTTGGGCCCCGGAGTCAGGCCCCTGGAGTGTGGATGCCCAGCTCCTCCATCCCTCAGTGCCAGGAGCCCAGCAGCCTCACCAGGATAAAGGCAGAAGGAGAAAGTGTGGGGTCTCTGTCTGGCGGACCATCGCCCCGATCCTCGCCCGACTCCTCCGTCTTCCCTCGAGACTCATCTTCTTCCTCCATGGTCACCTGGGGGTCCAGGGGTGACAGTTTGGAGTGGAGGTCCCGGGAGAAAGGACGGAAGGAGAGGATAGACATGAAGACCTCAAGGGCCCCACACTATCTCCCTCAGCATCCCCTTTGGCACCCCTCCTCTCCTCCACCTCATCCCGCTCCACCCTGTGCTTGGGTGGGCGCTGGGCCCAGCATAGACACCCCAGGGACTAGGAGCAATTCTCTTCCTTTTTTCTGGGTTTCAGGTGCCTCTTATGTCAAAGGGAGGCCTCCCCGGCCTCCACTTTTAACATTTCACTCCTCAATTCCCGCAGCTTTCCCAACAACGTATCCAAATTTCAAGACCTCGTTCCCTGGCCTCCTAAGAGGCAAAGCCAACACCGAGATTTTCTGTGTGTGCTGCACCGTGATTGCAGAGTGTGTTCCACCGTCCTATAAACCCACCTTTCCCAAGGCCAATGTGCTGGGCAATATTCAACGCCATGCCTCAAACACCACACAGCTTCCTAGAGCATCAACTGTCCTCGATGGTGAGGAAAACCCCCAAATTTTATTTATATACCTAAGTTGGAAACTTCACTGAGTGATCTGCAAAACCAGTATGCCATTTTTAACATGAAAACGCTAAACTTCAGAAAGGCATGCTGAAGGGAAACTTTATAGGAGGCATTTACTTATTGCCATCTGCCCAAAGCCTTTGCAATGTCATGGAAATTCTTTGATACGATTCCCCAGTCAGGCAGTTGAAAGATCATCCATTAAACGGTGGATGTCTTGATTAGGGCTTCAGAAAAATATGAATATTTCAGCTGTAAGCTTCCCCACGACTGTCAAATCTGCTACTCGTAAGACAATATCCAATCTCAAAATTCCTAGAAAGCTTCAAAATCCCTAACCCACAACTCAGTATGCTTAATTGTAAATGCACGAAACAGGAGTATCTATCTCAGAGAATGGCTGTGAATATTGAAAGCCTGACTTCTGCCACACAGTTAGAGTACCTCAAGTGCTCAATACGGATGAACAGGAATGACACTATTAGCCCTTAAAGCTCAGGTTTCCCCTACATCTGCCTCCCTGCTTCCCCCACAGCATTCTTGCAAAGACAAGACCCTGGTCCTGTTCTACATCCCATATAGATTTTCAAACCATGCCAAGCCTCTACATTCAGCCTCCCAGGTCCACCTAATTCCTAACTTCCTAAGACACACCCAACCCTGATAGTCTATTACATCCCAGCCTCTTTTACCAACACTCAATATGCTCAGCCCCGTGGGCAGTTCCTGGCCCTGGGACTGTTCTCCAGCACCTCCCGGGGAAGCACATGCTACCTAGAACAGTGACTGTCACATATGAGAAGCTTAATCAACATCTGCTGACTATAGGCTCAGGGATCCCCAAACCCTCTGCAGTATACAAAGATGCTTGCTTGCTCATTTAGACAGCACCAGGCTTTGCAGACACACCCTCAGCTACTTAGATCTTTTGGACAGAAGAATGCTCTGCAGATACTGCTAGGTCCTGTCTGGATCAGTGGTTTCCCCAACAACAGGGTCATATACCAGTTTAGTGCTTCACAAATAGCTTGTTATAAAAAGTAAATAGAACAAAATAGTTCTTCGCAGCACATCGCAAGTAGTAAGTGGAAATGTCAATTTGTGGAAGGTGAGTTAATGTTAACACATTATGTTATATAATGTCAAATACATTATGACTGTCTATACTAGGTCTTAATGAAAAAATGTATCTTAATGCAGATCACGGTCAACATGGTTTGAAAAGCACTGTAATAGTGGGTCTAGATGACCCTCCAGACTCTTCCAGCCTAAAGTAGATTAATTCTAACTCTCTCAATAACCCCCAGGGTAATGCAGAATTTTAAAACATTTTTCATTTGAATCACTTTCTGAAGGGCAAGTATATCTAAGCTGGGCAAAATTTTCTCATTCTCTTTCTGTATTATTCGCCACAAGCTGATCCGACCTGAAAGGCATTTGAATTTGCTCCAGGCATAAAAACTGCATTCCTGCAGTCATATTCAAGCCACCTAGATGGTTCCAGGTCCTTCTAACTGCCCCCAGCCTCCTGTCACCCATTATTAGACACTACCCATACCCTGGAGACCCCAGACCCTCAGTACATCTCAATATTTGACGCCCTCCCCTGGTGGGCATATCCCAACCCCCTAGGGGGCTCTAAGACTTGCTAGCCCTTGGCAGTTATTCTAGGCCTGATAAACGGCCCCAGACCTATGCAGACCAGTTGCATCCTCAGGCCAGCCCAGGTAGACTCCAGCCCCAACAGACATACCCCAGGCGCTCTAGATGGCTCTGAAGATACTCCTCAGGTCTTGCAGACCCTCCTTCACCCCTGGGATATATCTCAAGATCTCAAGATGGCCCCAGAACCCTCTAACCAGACCCTAGTCCCCGGTCAGCCCATAAAGACAATCTACAGTGTCTACAGACACGATCCAGGCCAGCTATATGATGGAGGGCAGGCCTTAGGCTCGGTCTAGGCCCAGGGACGCCCCCGGTCCTCTCGGAGACGCCCCACTGACGCCCCCAGGAACCCACGGATGCGTCCCAGGGCCCTGAGAAGGCCCCCCTCTCGGCGCCAGGTTTCGCCGCAGCTGCCGGGCCCGAGACCGCCCCATGAAGCCCTCCAGGACCCGTGGCTTGTGGGGAGGACCCCGGGACAACTAGCGACCCAACTCCGCCCCGCCCACCCCAATAGGCCCGAGCCCCGCGGCCCGGACCGCCGCCGCCATCTTACCCCGCCGCTCGGGCTGCGGCTCCGGCCCCGGCGCGGGGCGGGGCAGGCTGGGGCGGGGTTCGTCAGCAAAGGAGGAGAGAGGCGGAGCTAAAGCGCCGCCGAGCTTGTCGGGATTTCAAGTACCGAGCACGGCGCCGTGAAGGCCGGCGGAAACGCAACCGGACTCGGTTTCCCAGAAGCCAATGGGACACATGGGGCGGGGTCCGCGCGATGCACGCCGGGAGGCGTAGTCCGCGCACCGCCTCTGTCGCGCGGGGACAGCTAGTGGGGTGAGAGGTGAAGTGGGCGGGGCCGCCGTAGCCCGCGATGACGCCCCACAGTGCCCTGCGCGGGCGCGGAAAGGGTGGCGGAACAGGAGGTGACGTAAAAGGTACTAAACAGAATAGATGCAAGGGAATTGTAGTTCGGCGGAGTGAGCACGACTTGCTGGATGTCGTCCTACCCACATTCTGGGGCTCTCAGAATCCAGATCCTCTAGGTCCCCCTAAATTTAGAACCAGACGGGATGCAGTGGCGCACACCGTAGTCCTACTCGGGAGACTGAGGCGGAAGGATCGCTTCAGCCTAGAAGTTGGAGGCCAGCCTGGGCAACATAGCGAGGCCCCGTCTCTAAAAAATAAAAATAGGCCGGGCGCGATGGCTCACGCCTGTAATCCCAGCACTTTGGGAGGCCGAGGCAGGCGGATAACCTGAGGTCAGGAGTTCAAGACCAGCCTGACCAACACGGTGAAACCCAGTCTCTACTAAAAATACAAAACTTAGCCGGTCGCGGTGGCTAACGCCTGTAATCCCAGCTACTCGGGAGGCTGAGGTAGGAGAATCGCTTGAACCCGGGAGGCGGAGGTTGCAGTGAGCCGAGATTGCGCCATTGCACTCCAGCATGGGCTACAAGAAGGAAACTCCGCTCAAAAATAAATAAATAAAAATAAACTTAGAACCTAGAAGCCTGACCCCATAGCCGCCTCATTCAGTACAGAGAAGTCTGAATTCCCAATCCTCTCACTCAGAGATGAGTCCAGACTCCTATTTCCCTCTTCCCTTGGACTCAGGAGTCTGATTCTTCCTTCCTCAGACCCAAGAGTAGGTCTCCCAGACTAGTCCTGGTCTCAAGCTCTCACATACGAATTCGGGTCCCCCAACCCAGTGGCCTCACTCAGACCCAGAATCCTGGGTCCCCAGCCTCTCTAACCCCTGGACCTAAGAGTCCAGGTCCCCGGCTCCCTCCTTTACCAAACTAAGGACCCCAGACGCCTTCCTCCCTGACATCCTCCTCCCCAGGACCCAGGAGTCCACATCTGCAGCCCATTTTCTCCTAGGGACCAAGGAGTCTGGGCCCTCGGCTTCCTCCTCCTTCAAGACCCAGAAATCCTGGCCCCAGGCTCTTCATGACCCAGGCATCCCAACTTGGTCGAGCTGGCTCATGGATTAGGAATGCAGTGATCTCACGGCCCCTCCCTGCCCCGTTACCCCGCTGTCCCCCTCTAGGGCCCCACTCTCCTCCCAGTCTGTCTTCCGCTTGGCTGGGACAGCGGGAACCGGAAGCCTGGGTCCCTTAGCAGGCGGAGACTCTAGACTCTAACCCAGACGCCCGGGTCGAAAGCTTGGCTAGGATCCCAGGAGGGAGGTGGAGCTTCTCCTCAAAACCTGCTGCTGCTTCGGAGCGCCCTATATACGGCCGCGCGCGCGAGTCGACGAGCCCCGCCTACCATACTAAGGCCTCAGAGACCATGCCCCAAGCAGCAGTGTCACAGGGGTCCTTATTTGCATATCCCCTCTCCTGACGAGCTTCCCGCCCCGTCTGCTGAAAGAATAAATTTATATTAGCATAGCCACGCCCACAGACCGCCCTCCCGCTGAGAGCGCGTGGCGCCGCTCAGGGCGAGCACAGGTCTCTCATTAGCATAGCCCCGCCTCATTCGGAATTCCCCTTCGCAGCGAATCCCGTACTCTTTCCCTTATTAACATAGCTCCTCCCTTTCTTTGGCCCGTCCTCCTCCTTAAGTGTGCCGAGACGCGAGCCTTCCTCGCCAGAGCTCATGATTATGCAGTAGCCTCATTAGCGTAGCCCGCCCCCCCCCCCCCCCCCCCCCCCCGGGTCCCGCCCGGCTCCCCCGCAGGCGGTAGCGAAGGCTGCAGCAGCGGTGGCGACATGAGCAGCGGGGCGGCGTCCGGGACAGGGCGGGGGCGGCCCCGGGGCGGGGGACCTGGGCCCGGGGACCCCCCACCCAGCGAGACACACAAGCTGGTGGTCGTGGGCGGCGGCGGCGTGGGCAAGAGCGCGCTGACCATCCAGTTCATCCAGGTAGTGGGCCCTCACCCGGGAGGGTGTCCCTGGGACCCAGAACTGAGCCCTTGGGGGGATCCCCGAGACCCCTTTTCCCCCTTGACCCGTCACTGAGACCCTCCTATAAGGCCCTCTAATCTTAAAAGATCCCCACAGATTGTAACCTAAACTCTTGGAGAGCCTCCATCCCCTGCACGGGGGAGCCTTCCTTCTGCACTCGCATCCTGAGACCCACCATTCCCTCCCCCAGTGCCCCAGACCCCGCTTACCTGCTGACCTGGCTTTGAGCACCTCCTGGGAGCATGCTAAATATAGAACACTCACCCCATTGGGACCCTAAGCACTCCCAGGCTCCCCCACCACACCCTCGGTGCCACCTTCCACCACCCTGAGCCCTATCTCCCCCAAATCCCAGTCTCCAACTTCCCCTCTAAGCCATTGAGAACCTTCCTGGGAGAACGCCAGTGCCCAACACCTTTGAGATTCCCCCACATTCTGTTTTTTTTTTTTTTTTTTTGAGACAGAGTCTCGCTCTGTCCCCCAGGCTGGAGTGCAGTGGCACGATCTTGGCTCACTACAACCTCTTCCTCCTGGGTTCAAGCAATTCTCCTGCCTCAGCCTCCCGAGTAGCTGGAACTACAGGCGCATGCCACCACGCCTGGCTAATTTTTGTATTTTTTAGTAGAGACGGGGTTTCACCATATTAGCCAGACTGGTCTCGAACTCCTGACCTCGTGATCGGCCTGCCTTGGCCTCCCAAAGTGCTAGGATTACTGGCGTGAGCTACCTTGCCCGTCCCAACGTTCGATTCTTAGCCCCTTCCATGACCGACCCTAGAACCTAGAAATTCTACACAGACCCTGGCCCTGAGACTCTTCTGGGACTACCCAGCCCTAAGACAGTCCTGCTTTCCAACCCGAGATTTAAAAAGAGATCCTGCCCCTTGGCCATTCCAGAAATCTCCCAAGACCCCAAGTCCTGACAATCCCCCATTCCTCAAGACCCAAACCTCCACTCTCCCACCCCACCCCCAAGGAAAACCAGCCCCTCCTCCATCCCGTGCTTTCTCCACTGCAACTCCCTGAGCCGCTCTCAGAAACCCTGGATAGCTCTCAAACAATCTCCAAAGAAGAAGCCCCCAGATTCTTGGCACCCCCAGAAAGAGCTACTCCTTGGGAGTCTCTCTGACCCCATAAATGAACTCAGTGTTTCTAAGACTGTATATACTATAACCTCCCAAAACCCCTGCGCCACCTCAGGGCTAGCCCCCAGTTCTCAGCCCTGAGGTTCTCATGCTGTGCTCTGAGGTCACGCCCCTAACTACCCCCAGAGCCACAGTCCCTCCCAGGGCCTGGTCCTTATAGCCTCCCTCCAGGACAAGCCCTCACCAAGCACCCCTGTAACTGACAGATGCAGTATTCAGACCCCTAGCCTCCAAATCACCCCTTCTTTCCTGAAACTCCACCCCTACCCAGGAAACCTCCTCCCCATTCCTGAGGGAGGTCCTCCCTGCTTCAAAGAAATCCTAGAAAAGTGTCTCCGCCTGAGATGCTACTGCAGAGGCCCTGGGGCCCCAGGACACCTCCATCCCACCCCCACCAA
The DNA here is from genome assembly GCF_002776525.5 of Piliocolobus tephrosceles. Taxonomy (NCBI): domain Eukaryota; kingdom Metazoa; phylum Chordata; class Mammalia; order Primates; family Cercopithecidae; genus Piliocolobus; species Piliocolobus tephrosceles. Next base: position 15,260 of record NW_022328482.1, on the reverse strand, counting down.
AAGACCCCAGCAAGAGCCTGGGAGGGAGCCCTTCTTGTGTAGAGAAAGGCCCCAGCCCTGGGCCCCTTGCACCCAGAGGCAGTCCCAGAGCTGGCCTAAGGCCTGGCTGGCAGCGGGCAGGACCCAGGCAGGAAGGGAGGGGCCGGGGCCCGAGGGTGGGGCAGCCTCTCCACAGCCGGATTGGAACCGGGACCTTCCCCTGGGAGGAGACACTGGAGGCCGCCTGAGCAGGAGGAGGGGACGGGGGAGAAGGAAGAAGAGAGGGAGGAGGCAGAAGAGGAGGGAGAGATATAAACAGGCAGTCTGGACAATAACGCCTCCGATAACCGATACATTCAATATTTAACAGGGATTTGCTCTGAATCTCGCCGGTGCTGGATGGAGTGTAGTGCTGTTCTTAGCCTCCTTTTTCAAATGAAGAAACTGAGGAACTGAGGCTCAGAGAGGGGAAGTGATTTGTTCAGTGTCACACAGCTAGGATGTAATGATGATGTGGGACATGTACCTTATACCAGAAAGAGAGGACCAGGAGTGACTCAGAGAGAAGAAGACTGGTGGGAGGCAGGGAAAGGGGGGCAGGGGAGCAGCTACCCAAAGAGAAGGGGACAGAGACCCAGAGAGAGGGAAAGAGAGACTCAGACACAGGGGACAGAGACCCAGAGAAAAGGGGGCAGAGACCCAGCAACAGGGACAGACATTTAGAGAGAGAGAAGGACAGGGCGGGGCGCGGTGGCTCACGCCAGTAATCCCAGCATTTTGGGAGGCTCAGGAGGGCGGATCACCTGAGGTCAGGAGTTCGAGACCAGCCTGACCAACACATCTCTACTATAAATACAAAATGAGCCGGGCATGATGGCGCATGCCTGTAATCCCAGCACTTTGGGAGGCCGAGGCAGGTGGATCACAAGGTCAGCAGATCGAGACCATCCGGGCCAACACGGTGAAACCCCATGTCTACTCAAAAATAGAAAAAGTTAGCCGGGCATGGTAGCGGGTGCCTGTGGTCCCAGCTACTTGGGAGGCTGAGGCAGGAGAATGGCGTGAACCTGGGAGGCGGAGCTTGCAGTGAGCCGAGATCGCACCACTGCACTCCAGCCTGGGCGACAGAGCGAGACTCGGTCGAAAAAAAAAACTCAGAGAGACAGAGAGAACAGAGACCCAGAGAAAGGGGGCAGACATTTAGAGAGAGAGGGACAGAGACTGAGAGAGGCATCCCAGGGGCAGGGCTTCATCCTGTCTGCCAGGGCACTGCAATAACTATCCTCTCCCCATCCTGCCAGTCCTACTTCGTGTCTGACTACGACCCCACTATTGAGGACTCCTACACGAAGATCTGCAGTGTGGATGGCATCCTGGCCCGGCTGGACAGTGAGGGCGGCGGGGATGGATAATGGATGGGGGTGGTGTCAGCGGGGGCTGAGGGCTCTTGGGGGTGACTGGGGGGAGCCTGGTCCCCACAATGGCCCCTCTCCCTATCTGTGCAGTCCTGGACACTGCGGGCCAGGAGGAGTTCGGGGCCATGAGAGAGCAGTACATGCGTGCCGGCCACGGCTTCCTGCTGGTGTTTGCCATTAATGACCGGCAGAGGTGACGGGTTGCCCGTGGCGGAGCAGTGGGTGGGTGTGGGGAGGACCTGGGCTCTGCAGCTGGCTGGATCTCATGCCTCTGGCTTCACTCGCAGTTTCAACGAGGTGGGCAAGCTCTTCACGCAGATTCTCCGGGTCAAGGACCGTGACGACTTCCCCGTGGTGTTGGTCGGGAACAAGGCAGATCTGGAGGCACAGCGCCAGGTTCGGGACACCCCTCTTTGTGGGGACCCCATCTCAGCCTGGGAGGCTCTTTTCAGCACACCTGTCCCCCATCAGCATCCTCCTCTGTTCCTGCAGTCCTGCAACTGCCACTGTCACACTGCTCACCTAGATGGGTTACCCCTAAACCGGACCTTCGGGGTCCCCAGCATCACCGAGCAGAGGGCCTAGCACGCAGGTGTCCTCAGGAGAGGCTGCAGGATGGAACAAAGGACATTCACCCCTATCCGCCAGCTCTCTTTGCCCCTTCCTCTTGTTCCTCCCTTCCAGCCAACCTCCCACCAGCCCCAGCACCTCCCCTGCTCATGGCCAGCCCCCTCCATGGCTCCCCAGTTCCTCCCCAGGTGCCAGATGCCCCGCACGGTTGCGCCCCTCCTTTCCCTGCTCCCAACACCCCACAACAATTTCCACACATAACTCATCCATTTGGCGAAGGTTTGGGGATTTCCAGCCTCTGGGGCTCTGCTGGCCTCTGCTGGGAACACCCTGACTTCCCGGCCTGCCCACGCCTGGTGATCTAAGGCACAGCAGGGCAAGTGTCCACGAAGCCCGCCCCCATCCCTCACTTACAGGACACCAAGCCCCTGCGGCATCTCCCTCCATAATCTCTCAGGAGCTCTTCCTCTTTGAGTTCTCACAGTGGGTCACCTCTCCTAGAGTATCCAGCCTGCCTGTCTGTCTCTCCAGCTGCGGTCACCCTGAGGGCAGGGACCTGACTCCTCCGTGTCCCCCGCACCCCCAGGTCCCCCGATCAGAAGCATCTGCCTTCGGTGCCTCCCACCACGTGGCCTACTTTGAGGCCTCGGCCAAACTGCGTCTCAACGTGGACGAGGCTTTTGAACAGCTGGTGCGGGCTGTCCGGTGAGCCGAGTCCCCTTCCCGTCGTCCTTGTCCCCAGCACTTCCACTCCAACCTCACTGGCCTTTTCCCACAGGAAATACCAGGAACAAGAGCTCCCACCCAGCCCTCCCAGTGCCCCCAGGAAGAAGGGCGGGGGCTGCCCCTGCGTCCTCCTGTAGCCCAGGCAAGAGAGAAGCAACCAGCACAAGCTCTCGGGACCAGCTGCCTTCACACCTTGCTGTGTGACCTGAGGCCCTCACTGAGCCTCAGTTTCCTCATCTGGGTCTCCCAGGACACATCACATGCCCACCCTTACTTCCTGGCCTCTTCTGGGCTACTGCCACTGTGTGCCTTCTGCCAACACCTCCTGTCCCCACCTAAGCCTGGTGGGGGTGAGGGGCTCCGGGTCACTGCTGTATATAACTCCCATCCCCCAGAATAATAAACGTCACTGCCAACGTCAGGAGGTGCTTTCTAAAAAGGTAATGAGGGTTGGGCACTGTGGCTCACTCCTGTAATCGCAGCACTTTGGGAGGCCGATGCGGGAGGATCGCTTGAGTCCAGGACTTTTCGACCAGCCTGGGCAGCATAGCGAGACTATCTCTTTAAAAAAAAGGGCAGGGCCAGGCACGGTGGCTCAAGCCTGTAATCCCAGCACTTTGGGAGGCCGAGGTGGGTGGATCACGAGGTCAGGAGATCAAGACCATCCTGGCTAACACGGTGAAACCCCATCTCTACTAAAAATACAAAAAAAAGTTAGCCGGGCGTGGTGGCAGGCGCCTGTAGTCCCAGCTGCTTGGGAGGCTGAGACAGGAGAATGGCCTGAACCCGGGAGGCGGAGCTTGCAGTGAGCCGAGATCGCGCCACTGCACTCCAGCCTAGACGACAGAGCGAGACTCTGCCTCAAAAAAAAAAAAAAAAAAAAAAGGGCAGGGGAATGAACTCTGGGAAGGTGAATGAATTCAGGGCACACATGTTCTAAAGCCTCCCTCCACCTAGAACCGTCAGATCTAGAACCTATTGCTTGGGGAGGAGCAGAAGAATTTAAAAAGCAGAACCAAGTGCCTGGATCCCTACTTTCCCTTCAACAGGGCAATTCTACCTTTTTCTGTTTGTTTTTGTTTTTATTCCTTTTCTTTTTTTTTTTTTTTTTGAGACGGAGTCTCGCTCTGTCGCCCAGGCTGGAGTGCTGTGGCGATCTCAGCTCACTGCAAGCTCCGCCTCCCGGGCTCACGCCACTCTCCCGCCTCAGCCTCCCGAGTAGCTGGGACCACAGGCGCCGCCACTGCGCCCGGCTATTTTTTTGTATTTTTTAGTAGAGACGGGGTTTCACCGTGTTAGCCAGGATGGTCTCGATCTCCTGACCTCGTGATCCACCCGTCTCGGCCTCCCAAAGTGCTGGGATTACAGGCTTGAGCCATCGCGCCCGGCCGTTTTTATTCTTTTCTAGCCTGTGGCCAGGCTAGAGTGCAGTGGCGCGATCTCAGCTCACTGCAACCTCCACCTCCTGGGTTCAAACGATTCTCCTGCTTCAGCCTCCTGAGTAGCTGGGACTACAAGTGCATGCCATCACTCCCAGCTAAATTTTTTTGTATTTTTAGTAGAGGTGGGGTTTTACCGTGTTAGCCAGGATGGTCTCAATCTCTTGACCTGATGAGTATTTTCTTGGGATAAACTTTGAACATCTGTTGAAGGCATTTTTTTTCCTAGAAAGTTATAGAATGTGCTCTTCAATATGGTAGGTAGAAGCTACATGTGGCTATCTAAATTAAAATTAAATAAAATTTGGCTGGTTGCAGTGGGTTATGCCTGTAATCCCAGCATTTTGGGAGGCCGAGGAGGGCGGATCGCTTGATCTCGGGAGTTCGAGACCAGCCTGGGCAACAAAGTGAGACCCCTATCTCTACCAAAAATACAAAAATTAGCTGGGTGTGGTGGCACGTGCCTGTAGTCCCAGCTACTCAGGAGGCTAAGGTAGGTGGATCGCTTGAGCCTGGGAGACAAAAATTGCAGTGAGCCAAGGTGACGCCACTGCACTCCAGCTTGGGCGACAGAAAGGCTGTCTCAAAAAAACAAAAAATACGGCCAGGCACGGTGGCTCACGCCTGTAATCCCAGCACTTTGGGAAGTTGAGGCGGACGGATCACAAGGTCAGGAGATCGAGACCATCCTGTCTAACACGGTGAAAACCCCACCTCTACTAAAAATACAAAAAATTAGCCAGTCATGGCAGCATGCACCTACAGTCTCAGCTATGGCATGAACCCGGGAGGCGGAGCTTGCAGCGAGCCGAGATCGGAGATCCGGCCACTGCCCTCCAGCCTGGGCGACAGAGCGAGACTCTGTCTCAAAAAATAAATAAATAAATAAATAAATAAATAAATAAAATAAAATAAAATAAAAATAAAAAAATAAAAGCCAGGCACGGTGGCTCACGCCTGTAATCCCAGCACTTTGGGAGGCCGAGGCGGGCAGATCACCTGAGATTGGGAGTTCGAGCCCAACCTGACCAACATGGCGAAAACCCATCTCTACTAAAAATACAAAAAATTAGCTGGGCGCGGTGGTGGGCGTCTGTAATCCCAGCTACTCAGGATGCCGAGACATGAGAATAGCTTGAACCCGGGAGGCAGAGGTTGCAGTGAGCCAAGATCGTGCCATTGCACTCTAGCCTGGGCAACAGAGCAAACCTAATTGTCACACATGGCTAGTGGCTTTTTTTTTTTTTTTTCTTTTTTTTTGAGACAGAGTCTCACTCTGTCACCCAGGCTGGAGTGCAGTAGCAGGATTTCCACTCACTGCAACCTCTGTTTCCTGGGCTCAAGTGATTCTCCTGCCTCAGCCTCCTGAGTACCTGGGACTACAGGCGCATGCCACCATGCCCGGATAATTTTTGTGTTTTTGGTAGAGACAGGGTTTCGCCACATTGGCCAGACTAGTCTGGAACTCCTGGCCTCAAGTGATCTGCCCACCTTGGCCTCCCAAAGTGCTGGGATTACAGGCGTGAGCCACCACGCCCGACCTCTAGTGGCTATCTTAATAGATAGGGCAAATAGGCAACATTCCTATCATTGCTGAGTGGGCTATTGCATAGTGCTTTCTAGAACGTTCCAATAGAACGTTCTAGGACATTGGAAACAGGCAGCAACTCAGCTGGGTGTGGTAGCTCACGCTTGTAAGCCCAGTATTTTGGGAGACCGAAGCGGGTGGATCACTTGAGGCCAGGAGTTTGAGACCAGCCTGGGCAAGAGCTACGCCCTGTCTACAAAAATAAAAAGAGACAGGAAGCAACTGCTACAAACCCTGCCTGTCCCACTCTCACCTTCAATGTATATCAAGAAGGGACAGGTGGGTGGAATGGTGTCCAAGCAGCCGTCTGGCAAGTTCTCAGTTCCAGAAAGTTCCCAGTGGCACTGACATCTGGATCTAAACACTAAATCCAATTTGGGGTCAAAGTGGACACCCCCCATCCAACCCCCCATTCTGTCTTGGGAGGAGCAGAAGTGTCGGGTGTCTTAAGGCCACAGTGGGTAAGTGGATGACACACTTCAGTCTGGAAGCCCAAAGCCCATCTGTGTCCTAGGAACACCTTTTTTTTTTTTTTTAGATGGAGTCTCGCTCTGTCGCCCAGGCTGGAGTGCAGTGGCCCAATCTCAGCTCACTGCAAGCTCCACCTCCCAAGTTCATGCCATTCTCCTGCCTCAGCCTCCCGAATAGCTGGGACTACAGGCGCCCGCCACCTTGCCCGGCTAATTTTCTGTATTTTGTTTGGTAGAGACGGGGTTTTGCTGTGTTAGCCAGGATGGTCTCGATCTCCTGACCTCGTGATCCGCCCGCCTCAGCCTCCCAAGGAGCCCTTCGTTCTTTACATTTTATATATTTATTTGAGACAGGGTGCCGCTCTGTTGCCCAGGCTGGAGTGCAGTTGCATGATCACAACTCTGCAGCCTCAACCTCCTGGGTTCAAGTGATCCTCCTGCCTCGGCCTCCCAAGTAGCTGGGACTACGAGCGCACACCTGGCTACTTTTTCATTTTGTTGTGGAGATGGGGTCTTGCGGTGTTGCCTACACTGGTCTTGAACTCCTTCCTTTAAGCAATCCTCCTGCCTCGGCCTCCCAAAGCTCTGGGATTACAGGCATGAGCCACCGTGCCCAGCCTGGGAACACTTAAGACTCTCCCCCGCCGGGCACGGTGGCTCAAGCCTGTAATCCCAGCACTTTGGGAGGCCGAGACGGGCGGATCACAAGGTCAGGAGATCGAGACCATCCTGGCTAACCCGGTGAAACCCCGTCTCTACTAAAAAATACAAAAAATTAGCCGGGCGAGGTGGCAGGTGCCTGTAGTCCCAGCTACTCAGGAGGCTGAGGCAGGAGAATGGCATAAACCCGGGAGGCGGAGCTTGCAGTGAGCTGACATCCGGCCACTGCACTCCAGGCGGGGGTGAGGGGCAGTCCTGTCCACTATTTGCTACCCTGGAAGGCTGAAGTCAACTGGAGACTACCGTCCACCCACCTCCCAAGCCTGTGTGACTGGCCATCTTTAAAGCCCTTAAAGCCCCAAACCTACCCAACACGCCAGGCTAAAACCCTCAACCAAGATGTCCCCATGCCCTGAACTTGAGGCTCCACCTGTCAGCAGTCAACCATCTGCTCCCTGTGCCCCGGGCCCCGATCCCTGAAGGTTCTACTCGCACCCATCCTGGAACCTGCTTCCTAGTCCTAGGGTGGAGTATGGCCTTTGCAAGGCCAGGCTGCCTGAATTCAAATCCAGCTCTGCCACTTCAGTCTCATCTGTAAAATGGGGGCAAATACAAAGCTACTTCACAGGGTGAGTGCGAGGCTAAAGGAGACGATTGCAGAGGAGGAATGAGCCCGGCGCATACAAAGTGCTCACCATCAATGACTGGCTGACACTTCTCCATTCTGCCCCAGAACCATGAATGTCCCTCTGTATCCCGGATTAGAACACTGATTAGCGGGCTAGGCACAGTGGCTCACGCCTGTAATCCCAGCACTTTGGGAGGGTAAGGCGGGCCAATCACCTGAGGACAGGAATTCGAGACCAGCCTGGCCAACATGGTGAAACCCCCCTCTCTACTAAAAATACAAAAATTAGCCAGGTGTGGTGGCGAGTGTCTGTAATCCCAGCTACTTGGGAGGCTGAGGCAGGAGAATCGCTTGAACCCGGGAGGGGGAGGTTGCAGTGAGCCGAGATCGTGCCATTGCACTCCAGCCTGGGCAACAAGAACGACACTCTATCTCCAAAAAAAAAAAAAAAAAAAAAAAAAAAAAACACTGATTAGCTAATATCCCTTTCCGGGTTCTATTATCATAGAACCTTTGGCGTGTTCTCAACCTTCTTCCCTGGGAAAAAGTAGGGCTCGGATGTACTGTGTCACTTGTTGGCTCTCTTCCCTGCCAGGACCTCTGCACACCAGGGGTCCACCCCTGCTGGATGGGGAGTCGTGGGGCAGGAGGGTGGGCAATGTTTCAGTCAGTTTCCAAACAAGCTCTGACACTTCCACCTAAGAGCCAGCTGCGGATACTGCACCCTCAACAGGAAGGAGTCCTGTGCCAACATTTCTCTTCCCAGATCTCACCATCCACGTGCCCTCTGCAGAGGATCGGAGTCTTTCCTACACAGGCCAAAGGGGCCAACTTCTTGGTTGGGGCACCCTGCTTCTAGCAGGACCAAGATGCACTTTGAGAATGTGACAAAAGTTACCGCTTGCCCCCAAATGCTCCACACAACTGGCAGACCATTTTAGAAGGTTTACAGCCACCAGTGTCCCAAAGATCAACAGACAACAGCGAAAAAACTGGCATCTCCCTAGGCACTGTTAGTGCCAGCAATTATGTATTCGGTTCCTCCTCTCCCCTGCGCTCTGGCAGACCCTAGCAACGATTCTAAAGCTCTCCAGGTTTTGATGTCCCCATCTTTTTTTTTTTTTTTTTTTCCGGGGGGGGGTCCCCCCCTCCCCCCTCGGCGGGGAGCCGTGGGCATGATCTTGGCTCACTGCAACCTCCGTCTCCCAGACTCAAGCAATTCTTCTGCCTCAGCCTCCCAAGTAGCTGGGATTACAGGCGCCTGCCAGCATGCCCCACCAATTTTTTTATTTTTTATTTTTTGAGATGGAGTTTCACTGGTCACCCAGGCTGAAGTGCAATGGCGTGATCTCAGCTCACCGCAACCTCTGCCTCCCGGGGTCAAGCGACTCTCTTGTCTCAGCCTCCTGAGTAGCTGGGATTACAGGTATGCACCACCACCCTGGCTGATTTTGTATTTTTAGTAGAGACAGGGCTTCTCCATGTTGGTCAGGCTGGTCTTGAACTCCCGACATCAGGTGATCTGCCCGCCTTAGCCTCCCAAAGTGCTGGGATTACAGGTGTGAGCCACGGCACCCGGTCAAGCCCGACAAATTTTTGTATTTTCAGTAGAGGCAGGGTTTCACCATGCTGGCCAGGCTGGTCTTGAACTCCTGACCTCAGGTGATCCACCCGCCCTGGCCTCCCAAGGTGCTGGGATTACAGGCATGAGCCACCATGCCTGGCCAATATCCCCATCTTTATCTTTCTCTGTCTCTCTCCCTTTTCTGTCATGTCGTGGACCTCTGTTAAGCTTCTCTAGATCTCCTGCTACAGGTCACAGGAGCTGCAGGCCAGGTGATCCAAACTGGTTGTCTTCCTTCATTTTGACAAAAGCCCATTTAACAGATGGCAAAGGTGAAGATGGGGTCTGTTACCCAACCTACCCAGTTAGTGCTGCAGCTGGGATTCTAATTTGGGCAGCTGGATACCAAAGGCCAACCACAAGGTGATTCCGTCCCTAAAGGGACGATTCCTGACCTCACTGTCCACGCTCACAACACTCTACTCCAGGCCGAGCATGGTGGCTCATACCTCAATCAATCCCAGCACTTTGGGAGGCCGAGGCGGGCGGATCACCTGAGATCAGGAGTTAGAGACCATGCTGGCCAACATGGTGAAACCCCGTCTTTACTAAACTGACAAAAATTAAATGGGCACGGTGGCACGTGCCTTTAATTCCAGCTACTCGGGAAGCTGAGGTAGAAGAATGGCTTGAACCCAGGAGGCAGAGGTTGCAATGAGTCGAGATCATGCCACTGCATTCAAGCTTGGGTAACAAAGCGAGACTCTGTCTCAAAAAGGAAAAAAAAAAAAAAAGAATGCTCCACCCACTTTCCATCCTGGAACTCTGACCTGGGACAATGCCAATCCTTTGGCCTCAATTTTAACTTTTTTTTTTTTTTTTGTAGACATGAGGGTCTCATCATGTTGCCCAGGCTGGACTCAAGCAATCCTCCTGCCCTGGCCTCCCAGAGTGCTGGGATTATAGGCATGAGCCACTTTCACCTGGCATTTGGCCTCAGTTTGACAGCCTCGTCCAGGACCTTGAGTGTGTGGCTTTCCATCAAAGGCTGCACCCCTACAGGCCACAGTTCAAGCACAATAATGGTTTGTACTCAGCCCTCTTAACTCAATGATTCTAGAAAGTTCAAGATCCTTTTCTAAATTTTTTGAGACGGAGTCTCACTGTTGCCCTGGCTGGAGTGTGATGGAGCGATCTGGGCTCCCTGCAACCTCAGTCTCCCAGGTTCAAGCGAATCTCCTGCTCAGCCTTCTGAGTAGCAGGTGCAAGCCACCATGCCCGGCTAATTTTTGTAATTTTAAGAGATAGGGTTTGCCAGGTGCAGTGGCTCATGCCTGTAATCCCAGCACTTTGGGAGGTTGAGACGGGTGGATCACGAGGTCAGGAGTTCAAGATCAGCCTGACCAACATGGTGAAACCCCGTCTCTACTAAAAATACAAAAACTAGCCAGGAGTGGTGGCATGCACCTGTTATCCCAGCTACTCAGGAGGCTGAGGCAGGAGAATCGCTTGAACTTGGGAGTTGGAGGTTGCAGTGAGCCAAGATAGCACCATTGCACTCCAGCCTGGGAGACAGAGCAAGACCCTGTCTCAAAAAAAAAAAAAAAAAAAA
>NW_022328482.1:0-4509 GCF_002776525.5 Piliocolobus tephrosceles | reverse complement strand
TGCTGGGATTACAACCGTGAGCCACCACGCTTGGCCTCAAGGTCTATTGTTGACTCGCCCATTATGGTTCTCAAATGCTACTATCCATCCTCTAGTCGGAAACTAGGGCTCTAAGATCTGTAACTTGTGGCCAGGAGCGGTGGCTCTTGCCCATAATTCCAGTAGTTTGGGAGGCCAAGGCAGGTAGATCACGAGGTCAGACTGAGACCATCCTGCCTAACACGGTGAAACCCCCCCGTCTCTACTAAAAACACACACAAAAAAATTAGCCGGAGTGGTGGCGGGCACCTGTAGTCCCAGCTACTTGGGCGGCTGAGGCAGGAAAATGGCATGAACCCGGGAGGCGGAGCTTGCAGTGAGCTGAGATCACACCACTGCACTCCAGCCTGGGTGACAGAGACTCTGTCAAAAAACAAACAACAAAAAACTGTAACATGTGATGGTCTAGAGTCCAAATTTGTCCAACCCACCTTATTTTGATGTTTTGTTTCAGGCTTTTAGCAGCCTGAAGCCATAGTTTTTAGTTTGTTTCTAATAATAAACAAAAAAGAGGGATGAGGAAGGGCCTTTACTGGTCCAACCAGACACAAAGAACCCATGACTATATTCTCTCCTTGGACACCCCTGAACAATACTCAAAGGTTCTAGAACGATGAGGGTTCTTCCTCAATCTCACCTAAAAGGGCATCTGGAATGCTGATGCTCCACCCTCAAATCTCACATTGGGTCCCTACCCACGGACTAAGCCAGGGTTCTGGAACACTGGTGGTCCATCCATCTAGGCTCTGGAATGGCAACAGCCTGTTCACTGCTTCATAGGCTGGGTTCTAAAATATTGCCAGTTGGCCTCCACATTTTTTAGTTTTTGAGACGGAGTCTCGCTCTGTCACCAGGGCTGGATTGGTGCAATAGCATGATCTCAACTCACTGCAACCTCCGCCCCCTGGTTTCAAGCTATTCTCCTGCCTCAGCCTCCCAAGTAGCTGGGATTATAGGCACACGCCACCACGTCCAGCTGATTTTCATATTTTTAGTACAGACGGGGTTTCACGATGTTGGCCAGGCTGGTCTTGAACTCCTGACCTCAAGTGATCTACCCACCCCGGCCCCCCACAGTGCTGGGATTATAGCCGTGAGCCACTGTGCCCAGCCAACCTGCACATTTTTAACCTTCTTGTTCTAGAACATGGTTCTTCAAACTTGAATGTGCTTGAGAATCCTCTTGGCATTTTACTAAAAAGTGGGTTCTGATCAAGTAGACGGGAGCAACAGCCTGAGATTCTCCATCTTTTCCTTTAAGGGTGGGAGGAGGGGAAACAGTCCTATTCGACCTGCCTTCTCGTCTGCTGCCCGTGCAGATTCTACATTTCTACAAGCTCTTGGGGAACTCTGAGAGTGCTGTACCATGGACCACTCACTTGGATACAATACAGGACTTGAGGCCAGGTACGTTGGCTCCCACCTGTACTCTCTTTGAAAGGCTGAGGTTGCCGCATCACTTCAGGTCAGGAGTTCGAGACGAGCCTGGCCAACGTGGTGAAACCCCCGTTTCTACTAAAAATACAAAAGTTAGCCGGATATAGTGGTGGGCCCCTGTAATCCCAGCTACTTGGGAGCCTGAGGCAGGAGAATCGCTTGAACCGGGGAGGTTGAGGTTGCATGAGTCAAGACTGAACCACTGCACTCCAGCCTGGGCAACAGAGTGAGACTCTGTCTCCAAAAAAAAAAAAAAAAAACCACAGGATTTGAGCTGGGTGTGGTGGCATGCACCTGTAATGCCAGCTACTTGAGACTGGGGCAGGAGGATCCTTTAAGCTCAGAAGTTCAAGGCCAGCCTGGGTAATGTAAGGAACACAGAGCCAGGCACAGTGGCTCTTGCCTATAATCCCGTCACTTTGGGAGGCTGAGGCAGGAGGATCGCTTGAGCCAGGGAGTTGGAGGCTGCAGTGAGCTATGATCACACCACTGCACTCCAGCCTAGGTGACAGAGCGAAATCCTGTCTTTAGCTAAAAAACAAAAGAGGCCAGGCGTGGTGGCTCAAGCCTGTAATCCCAGCACTTTCGGAGGCCGAGACGGGTGGATCACGAGGTCAGGAGATCGAGACCATCCTGGTCTACACGGTGAAACCTCGTCTCTACTAAAAATACAAAAAACTAGCCGGGTGAGATGGCGGGCGCCTGTGGTCCCAGCTACTCGGGAGGCTGAGGTAGGAGATGGCGTAGACCCAGGAGGCGGAGCTTGTAGTGAGCCGAGATCGCGCCACTGCACTCCAGCCTGGGCGACAGAGCGAGACTCCGTCTCAAAAAAAAAAAACAAAAGAAACCCCCCAATGATAAGTATGTGTTGTCTGAAGTCATTAAATTTCAGGGTGGGATACTTTGCTGTGTGAGGACACAGAACATATGCCAGCCTCAGGCCCCCCACTGCCCAGGGCTCTAGGAAAGTCCTGTTCCTGACCCTCTGCCCCTGCCACCACTGCCACCCACCCCAGCGCCGCAGGACAGAGGCACTCCAGCCTGCCGGTAAAGTGTTTGCCGTTGGGTTTTCGTTTGGCTGGTTGTGTGTACACAGTGTATACAAGTTGAGTTGTACAGAAGCCCAAGAAAGAGCAAGAGACAAAGGGTGGTGGGAGCAGGGGGCGGGGTGGAGGGGGCGAGAACAGGGAGGAGGGGAAAGGAGACCGATAAAAAATAGAACCACATCCAGACAACAATGGGGGGGGCAGCGGGTGGGGGCCAGACACAGACAAATCGCCGTAGAAAAGGAGTGGGGGGGCAGAGAGAGGGGACCCTTCTCCCCTCTCCACCTCCCCAGCCCCCTGCCCCAGGTATGTACAATAAATAAGATTAAAAATAATTAACAAGATGCGTTTTCCCCTCCCACCCGACGCCAAATGCCCTGGGGAGGGAATGGCCTTTAGCAAAGATCTCGGCCTGCAGGGGGACTTGGGGGGAAGGGGTCCCCCAGCTCTCTGAAGCCACCCCACCCCCGCCAGTCATACATAGACTTTTCCTATACATTATGTACAAGGTGGAGGGGGCGGGGGCTGTGGCTGTGGAGGAGGGGTCGGGGCAAGGGGAGAGGGAAACCGTTACTAAATAGACATTTATACATATATATAAATAATTTCTCTGTACACCGAACAGTGGGAGGAATGGGGAGGGAGTGGAGGGGGCTCGGGAGAGGGGGGGAGTCGGACTCTGAACCCTGCCCTGGAGGGGGCAGCATAGACACACCCTGACCCGTGACCCCCTTTCCCCGACGATGGAGCCCAGGGGTTAGCTCCTGAGGACACGGTTCTGTCCCAATTCTTGGTTCATGGAGGAGGCGCCCCCATCACAGGCTGGGGCGGGGTCACCCACAGCGGCTGTGGGCCTGTGCTTGGGCCAGCAGGTCACTGAAGGAATCAAAGAGCTGTTCCAGCCACGGCTGGTTCCGCATGCACTGCTGGACCACCTCCTCCTGGCCCAGGTCCTCGGCGCCGCCCTCGATGGCCAGGGTCTGCAGAGGTCAAACACGGCACTGGGAAGGGTGGCACAGCGGCCTCTGGGGAGGGAAGGGGCTGGGACCTGGGGTGTCAGATGTCAGTGTCCCAGGGAGACCAGGGCTGGGGGCTGCATCCTTAAGTCCAAGAGAGAAGGACCTGAACTCTTGGGTCTGCGGCAGGATGGGGATAGGCTTGGACCCTCGGATCCTGAGAGGTCAGAAGGGTTGGAATCCCAGGGCGATGGGTGCTGTGGGTGGGGCTCACCTGGTCCCGGCAGCGCAGGAAGGTGTGGTATTTATAGTGGTGGAGTGAATGGTAGAGCGTATAGTATCCCGACTTTTCCAGCTCGACCTTGAACTCCTGGGTAGGAGTAGAGATGCCTCAGCCCCTCCGGCCCGGCGCTGGGCAGCCCCTCTCCTCCCTCCGCACACACCGCCACACTCCCCACTCCCAGCCCTGGCCCCAGGGCCCACCTGGGCTCTGACCACGCTCCTCTTGAGCTTGCTGAGCGTCTTGCGGTTGTATGGTTCCCCGGCCGGCCGCAGCCGCACAGCCCCCTCTTCCGGGGAACCCTCCTCACTCTGCTCCACTTGCAGCTGTGGGAACGTGTGCAGGGCATCCTGCGGGAAGCCAATGGGTCAGCTGGATGCCGCCCTGGACCCACATACCCCAAACTCAACAGCCAGGTCTCAGATCTGTGCCTCAGTTTCCCCTAGGTTGCAGATCAGCAGAGACAACTGGAGTCTTGGTCTCCTCAAAGGACAGAGGAGGCGGGGCCTGACTAGTGACACTTACACTGTGCTTTCTGGCCTGGCTCAGATTCTCAGTGTCATCCTAAATTCTACCCCAGAACTCTCAGGTTCATCCTAACCATCTATCCCAGAATTCCCAAAACCATCCTAACTATCTATCCCAGAATTCCCAGCCCCATCCTAACCATCTACCTGAGAATTCCTAGCCTCATCCTAACCACCTATCCCAGAATTCCCAAAACCATCCTAACCACCTATCCCAGAATTCC
>NW_022328481.1:4612-23424 GCF_002776525.5 Piliocolobus tephrosceles | reverse complement strand
CCGGACGCTGAGGCAGGAGAATGGCGGGAACCCAGGAGGCGGAGCTTACAGTGAGCCGAGATCGCGCCACTGCACTTCAGCCTGGGGGACAGAGCGAGACTCTGTCTCAAAAGAAAAAAAAAAAAGAAAACTGAGGATCTAATTCCTGTAGCTTGACAGCCATCAGCACTCAAAGCTCAGGCCCAGATCAGGCCCCCAGACTCTCCAACATTGCCCCTGGTCAGCATCGCAGAGCCAGGAGTCCAGGTCCCCAAACCCCATTCTCTCAGACTCAGGCACCCATCCCTTCCTCCAATACCCGTGAGTCAGGCCCCCAGCCCCCTCTTCTTACTCACAGTAGCTGTGTCAGTCCCCCCTGATTCCTGGGAACGGGGCTCTGACCGTGGACTCCGGCAGCGCCGCCATCGAAGGCCATGACACCGAGAGCCATCTGGTGAGAGATTTGCATGGGGTATTGGACACAGGGGACTCGCTGCCGAGACTTGTGGGGTAGAGGAAAGAGGAGCTTGATCTAGTTCCTGACAGCGGAACCAGCCTCTCGCCTGCTCTCCAGGCCTCCACGCTCTGCCTCCCAGGAGGACTTCCCAGCACCCACTTCTGAGGTTCTGATGCTCAGCCATTTGTCCTCCTGTCTGCCCTCAGACACCTCAACTTGGCATTCAGGCCTTGCTGGGATGCAGTCCCCACAGACGTTTCCTGCCTCCCCCAACCCCACTCACACCTTCCTGCATGCCAGCCCCAAGGAACCCCAGCACAGCTCCTCGCTGCCGCACCTGTGCTGTGGGCCTGCTGCAGCCAATCAGGCTTCCCTCTAATCCTAGGTCCTTAGACTCATAGGTCCTTAGAGAGCCCGTTCACCTGTCCCCGCTCTGGGAAGGTGCCCTGACCCGTCTCCCACCATGCTAGCTGAGGTGGGCCTCCTGCCCTCTCCCAGCACTGTGCCTGTCTCCCTTCCACCGCACATTAGGCCCTTCCAAGGCAGCCACAGGGTATCTGCCCATTTTTGGCTCCCCGTGCCAGCACAAGGGTGCCACCCAGGTGGCTTCAGAAAAGCTTCTATCAATGACATTAGGATAAAGAGCGCCGAGAGAGGGCGGGGCTGAAAGGAACCGGAAGCCACCATACCTTTATCATTGGGCA
This sequence comes from Piliocolobus tephrosceles, assembly GCF_002776525.5. Classification (NCBI taxonomy): domain Eukaryota; kingdom Metazoa; phylum Chordata; class Mammalia; order Primates; family Cercopithecidae; genus Piliocolobus; species Piliocolobus tephrosceles. The sequence continues at coordinate 22,284 of NW_022328481.1, read as the reverse complement.
GGTCCCCCTGCAGGGAGCTTCCCACAGCCTGCTGGATGGCTCGCTGGGGAAGGGGGGAAGAACCAAGCGTCAGAGGACCCAGGCAGATGCTTTGCAACCTCTGCCCCTTGGGAGACAGACATCCCAGACACTGACAGCCAGACTCAAGTGCTTCACGGGAGCCAGGAGTCCAGTGCCCCTGCCTTGGGCCCCGGAGTCAGGCCCCTGGAGTGTGGATGCCCAGCTCCTCCATCCCTCAGTGCCAGGAGCCCAGCAGCCTCACCAGGATAAAGGCAGAAGGAGAAAGTGTGGGGTCTCTGTCTGGCGGACCATCGCCCCGATCCTCGCCCGACTCCTCCGTCTTCCCTCGAGACTCATCTTCTTCCTCCATGGTCACCTGGGGGTCCAGGGGTGACAGTTTGGAGTGGAGGTCCCGGGAGAAAGGACGGAAGGAGAGGATAGACATGAAGACCTCAAGGGCCCCACACTATCTCCCTCAGCATCCCCTTTGGCACCCCTCCTCTCCTCCACCTCATCCCGCTCCACCCTGTGCTTGGGTGGGCGCTGGGCCCAGCATAGACACCCCAGGGACTAGGAGCAATTCTCTTCCTTTTTTCTGGGTTTCAGGTGCCTCTTATGTCAAAGGGAGGCCTCCCCGGCCTCCACTTTTAACATTTCACTCCTCAATTCCCGCAGCTTTCCCAACAACGTATCCAAATTTCAAGACCTCGTTCCCTGGCCTCCTAAGAGGCAAAGCCAACACCGAGATTTTCTGTGTGTGCTGCACCGTGATTGCAGAGTGTGTTCCACCGTCCTATAAACCCACCTTTCCCAAGGCCAATGTGCTGGGCAATATTCAACGCCATGCCTCAAACACCACACAGCTTCCTAGAGCATCAACTGTCCTCGATGGTGAGGAAAACCCCCAAATTTTATTTATATACCTAAGTTGGAAACTTCACTGAGTGATCTGCAAAACCAGTATGCCATTTTTAACATGAAAACGCTAAACTTCAGAAAGGCATGCTGAAGGGAAACTTTATAGGAGGCATTTACTTATTGCCATCTGCCCAAAGCCTTTGCAATGTCATGGAAATTCTTTGATACGATTCCCCAGTCAGGCAGTTGAAAGATCATCCATTAAACGGTGGATGTCTTGATTAGGGCTTCAGAAAAATATGAATATTTCAGCTGTAAGCTTCCCCACGACTGTCAAATCTGCTACTCGTAAGACAATATCCAATCTCAAAATTCCTAGAAAGCTTCAAAATCCCTAACCCACAACTCAGTATGCTTAATTGTAAATGCACGAAACAGGAGTATCTATCTCAGAGAATGGCTGTGAATATTGAAAGCCTGACTTCTGCCACACAGTTAGAGTACCTCAAGTGCTCAATACGGATGAACAGGAATGACACTATTAGCCCTTAAAGCTCAGGTTTCCCCTACATCTGCCTCCCTGCTTCCCCCACAGCATTCTTGCAAAGACAAGACCCTGGTCCTGTTCTACATCCCATATAGATTTTCAAACCATGCCAAGCCTCTACATTCAGCCTCCCAGGTCCACCTAATTCCTAACTTCCTAAGACACACCCAACCCTGATAGTCTATTACATCCCAGCCTCTTTTACCAACACTCAATATGCTCAGCCCCGTGGGCAGTTCCTGGCCCTGGGACTGTTCTCCAGCACCTCCCGGGGAAGCACATGCTACCTAGAACAGTGACTGTCACATATGAGAAGCTTAATCAACATCTGCTGACTATAGGCTCAGGGATCCCCAAACCCTCTGCAGTATACAAAGATGCTTGCTTGCTCATTTAGACAGCACCAGGCTTTGCAGACACACCCTCAGCTACTTAGATCTTTTGGACAGAAGAATGCTCTGCAGATACTGCTAGGTCCTGTCTGGATCAGTGGTTTCCCCAACAACAGGGTCATATACCAGTTTAGTGCTTCACAAATAGCTTGTTATAAAAAGTAAATAGAACAAAATAGTTCTTCGCAGCACATCGCAAGTAGTAAGTGGAAATGTCAATTTGTGGAAGGTGAGTTAATGTTAACACATTATGTTATATAATGTCAAATACATTATGACTGTCTATACTAGGTCTTAATGAAAAAATGTATCTTAATGCAGATCACGGTCAACATGGTTTGAAAAGCACTGTAATAGTGGGTCTAGATGACCCTCCAGACTCTTCCAGCCTAAAGTAGATTAATTCTAACTCTCTCAATAACCCCCAGGGTAATGCAGAATTTTAAAACATTTTTCATTTGAATCACTTTCTGAAGGGCAAGTATATCTAAGCTGGGCAAAATTTTCTCATTCTCTTTCTGTATTATTCGCCACAAGCTGATCCGACCTGAAAGGCATTTGAATTTGCTCCAGGCATAAAAACTGCATTCCTGCAGTCATATTCAAGCCACCTAGATGGTTCCAGGTCCTTCTAACTGCCCCCAGCCTCCTGTCACCCATTATTAGACACTACCCATACCCTGGAGACCCCAGACCCTCAGCACATCTCAATATTTGACGCCCTCCCCTGGTGGGCATATCCCAACCCCCTAGGGGGCTCTAAGACTTGCTAGCCCTTGGCAGTTATTCTAGGCCTGATAAACGGCCCCAGACCTATGCAGACCAGTTGCATCCTCAGGCCAGCCCAGGTAGACTCCAGCCCTAACAGACATACCCCAGGCGCTCTAGATGGCTCTGAAGATACTCCTCAGGTCTTGCAGACCCTCCTTCACCCCTGGGATATATCTCAAGATCTCAAGATGGCCCCAGAACCCTCTAACCAGACCCTAGTCCCCGGTCAGCCCATAAAGACAATCTACAGTGTCTACAGACACGATCCAGGCCAGCTATATGATGGAGGGCAGGCCTTAGGCTCGGTCTAGGCCCAGGGACGCCCCCGGTCCTCTCGGAGACGCCCCACTGACGCCCCCAGGAACCCACGGATGCGTCCCAGGGCCCTGAGAAGGCCCCCCTCTCGGCGCCAGGTTTCGCCGCAGCTGCCGGGCCCGAGACCGCCCCATGAAGCCCTCCAGGACCCGTGGCTTGTGGGGAGGACCCCGGGACAACTAGCGACCCAACTCCGCCCCGCCCACCCCAATAGGCCCGAGCCCCGCGGCCCGGACCGCCGCCGCCATCTTACCCCGCCGCTCGGGCTGCGGCTCCGGCCCCGGCGCGGGGCGGGGCAGGCTGGGGCGGGGTTCGTCAGCAAAGGAGGAGAGAGGCGGAGCTAAAGCGCCGCCGAGCTTGTCGGGATTTCAAGTACCGAGCACGGCGCCGTGAAGGCCGGCGGAAACGCAACCGGACTCGGTTTCCCAGAAGCCAATGGGACACATGGGGCGGGGTCCGCGCGATGCACGCCGGGAGGCGTAGTCCGCGCACCGCCTCTGTCGCGCGGGGACAGCTAGTGGGGTGAGAGGTGAAGTGGGCGGGGCCGCCGCAGCCCGCGATGACGCCCCACAGTGCCCTGCGCGGGCGCGGAAAGGGTGGCGGAACAGGAGGTGACGTAAAAGGTACTAAACAGAATAGATGCAAGGGAATTGTAGTTCGGCGGAGTGAGCACGACTTGCTGGATGTCGTCCTACCCACATTCTGGGGCTCTCAGAATCCAGATCCTCTAGGTCCCCCTAAATTTAGAACCAGACGGGATGCAGTGGCGCACACCGTAGTCCTACTCGGGAGACTGAGGCGGAAGGATCGCTTCAGCCTAGAAGTTGGAGGCCAGCCTGGGCAACATAGCGAGGCCCCGTCTCTAAAAAATAAAAATAGGCCGGGCGCGATGGCTCACGCCTGTAATCCCAGCACTTTGGGAGGCCGAGGCAGGCGGATAACCTGAGGTCAGGAGTTCAAGACCAGCCTGACCAACACGGTGAAACCCAGTCTCTACTAAAAATACAAAACTTAGCCGGTCGCGGTGGCTAACGCCTGTAATCCCAGCTACTCGGGAGGCTGAGGTAGGAGAATCGCTTGAACCCGGGAGGCGGAGGTTGCAGTGAGCCGAGATTGCGCCATTGCACTCCAGCATGGGCTACAAGAAGGAAACTCCGCTCAAAAATAAATAAATAAAAATAAACTTAGAACCTAGAAGCCTGACCCCATAGCCGCCTCATTCAGTACAGAGAAGTCTGAATTCCCAATCCTCTCACTCAGAGATGAGTCCAGACTCCTATTTCCCTCTTCCCTTGGACTCAGGAGTCTGATTCTTCCTTCCTCAGACCCAAGAGTAGGTCTCCCAGACTAGTCCTGGTCTCAAGCTCTCACATACGAATTCGGGTCCCCCAACCCAGTGGCCTCACTCAGACCCAGAATCCTGGGTCCCCAGCCTCTCTAACCCCTGGACCTAAGAGTCCAGGTCCCCGGCTCCCTCCTTTACCAAACTAAGGACCCCAGACGCCTTCCTCCCTGACATCCTCCTCCCCAGGACCCAGGAGTCCACATCTGCAGCCCATTTTCTCCTAGGGACCAAGGAGTCTGGGCCCTCGGCTTCCTCCTCCTTCAAGACCCAGAAATCCTGGCCCCAGGCTCTTCATGACCCAGGCATCCCAACTTGGTCGAGCTGGCTCATGGATTAGGAATGCAGTGATCTCACGGCCCCTCCCTGCCCCGTTACCCCGCTGTCCCCCTCTAGGGCCCCACTCTCCTCCCAGTCTGTCTTCCGCTTGGCTGGGACAGCGGGAACCGGAAGCCTGGGTCCCTTAGCAGGCGGAGACTCTAGACTCTAACCCAGACGCCCGGGTCGAAAGCTTGGCTAGGATCCCAGGAGGGAGGTGGAGCTTCTCCTCAAAACCTGCTGCTGCTTCGGAGCGCCCTATATACGGCCGCGCGCGCGAGTCGACGAGCCCCGCCTACCATACTAAGGCCTCAGAGACCATGCCCCAAGCAGCAGTGTCACAGGGGTCCTTATTTGCATATCCCCTCTCCTGACGAGCTTCCCGCCCCGTCTGCTGAAAGAATAAATTTATATTAGCATAGCCACGCCCACAGACCGCCCTCCCGCTGAGAGCGCGTGGCGCCGCTCAGGGCGAGCACAGGTCTCTCATTAGCATAGCCCCGCCTCATTCGGAATTCCCCTTCGCAGCGAATCCCGTACTCTTTCCCTTATTAACATAGCTCCTCCCTTTCTTTGGCCCGTCCTCCTCCTTAAGTGTGCCGAGACGCGAGCCTTCCTCGCCAGAGCTCATGATTATGCAGTAGCCTCATTAGCGTAGCCCGCCCCCCCCCCCCCCCCCCCCCCCCGGGTCCCGCCCGGCTCCCCCGCAGGCGGTAGCGAAGGCTGCAGCAGCGGTGGCGACATGAGCAGCGGGGCGGCGTCCGGGACAGGGCGGGGGCGGCCCCGGGGCGGGGGACCTGGGCCCGGGGACCCCCCACCCAGCGAGACACACAAGCTGGTGGTCGTGGGCGGCGGCGGCGTGGGCAAGAGCGCGCTGACCATCCAGTTCATCCAGGTAGTGGGCCCTCACCCGGGAGGGTGTCCCTGGGACCCAGAACTGAGCCCTTGGGGGGATCCCCGAGACCCCTTTTCCCCCTTGACCCGTCACTGAGACCCTCCTATAAGGCCCTCTAATCTTAAAAGATCCCCACAGATTGTAACCTAAACTCTTGGAGAGCCTCCATCCCCTGCACGGGGGAGCCTTCCTTCTGCACTCGCATCCTGAGACCCACCATTCCCTCCCCCAGTGCCCCAGACCCCGCTTACCTGCTGACCTGGCTTTGAGCACCTCCTGGGAGCATGCTAAATATAGAACACTCACCCCATTGGGACCCTAAGCACTCCCAGGCTCCCCCACCACACCCTCGGTGCAACCTTCCACCACCCTGAGCCCTATCTCCCCCAAATCCCAGTCTCCAACTTCCCCTCTAAGCCATTGAGAACCTTCCTGGGAGAACGCCAGTGCCCAACACCTTTGAGATTCCCCCACATTCTGTTTTTTTTTTTTTTTTTTTGAGACAGAGTCTCGCTCTGTCCCCCAGGCTGGAGTGCAGTGGCACGATCTTGGCTCACTACAACCTCTTCCTCCTGGGTTCAAGCAATTCTCCTGCCTCAGCCTCCCGAGTAGCTGGAACTACAGGCGCATGCCACCACGCCTGGCTAATTTTTGTATTTTTTAGTAGAGACGGGGTTTCACCATATTAGCCAGACTGGTCTCGAACTCCTGACCTCGTGATCGGCCTGCCTTGGCCTCCCAAAGTGCTAGGATTACTGGCGTGAGCTACCTTGCCCGTCCCAACGTTCGATTCTTAGCCCCTTCCATGACCGACCCTAGAACCTAGAAATTCTACACAGACCCTGGCCCTGAGACTCTTCTGGGACTACCCAGCCCTAAGACAGTCCTGCTTTCCAACCCGAGATTTAAAAAGAGATCCTGCCCCTTGGCCATTCCAGAAATCTCCCAAGACCCCAAGTCCTGACAATCCCCCATTCCTCAAGACCCAAACCTCCACTCTCCCACCCCACCCCCAAGGAAAACCAGCCCCTCCTCCATCCCGTGCTTTCTCCACTGCAACTCCCTGAGCCGCTCTCAGAAACCCTGGATAGCTCTCAAATAATCTCCAAAGAAGAAGCCCCCAGATTCTTGGCACCCCCAGAAAGAGCTACTCCTTGGGAGTCTCTCTGACCCCATAAATGAACTCAGTGTTTCTAAGACTGTATATACTATAACCTCCCAAAACCCCTGCGCCACCTCAGGGCTAGCCCCCAGTTCTCAGCCCTGAGGTTCTCATGCTGTGCTCTGAGGTCACGCCCCTAACTACCCCCAGAGCCACAGTCCCTCCCAGGGCCTGGTCCTTATAGCCTCCCTCCAGGACAAGCCCTCACCAAGCACCCCTGTAACTGACAGATGCAGTATTCAGACCCCTAGCCTCCAAATCACCCCTTCTTTCCTGAAACTCCACCCCTACCCAGGAAACCTCCTCCCCATTCCTGAGGGAGGTCCTCCCTGCTTCAAAGAAATCCTAGAAAAGTGTCTCCGCCTGAGATGCTACTGCAGAGGCCCTGGGGCCCCAGGACACCTCCATCCCACCCCCACCAAAAGACCCCAGCAAGAGCCTGGGAGGGAGCCCTTCTTGTGTAGAGAAAGGCCCCAGCCCTGGGCCCCTTGCACCCAGAGGCAGTCCCAGAGCTGGCCTAAGGCCTGGCTGGCAGCGGGCAGGACCCAGGCAGGAAGGGAGGGGCCGGGGCCCGAGGGTGGGGCAGCCTCTCCACAGCCGGATTGGAACCGGGACCTTCCCCTGGGAGGAGACACTGGAGGCCGCCTGAGCAGGAGGAGGGGACGGGGGAGAAGGAAGAAGAGAGGGAGGAGGCAGAAGAGGAGGGAGAGATATAAACAGGCAGTCTGGACAATAACGCCTCCGATAACCGATACATTCAATATTTAACAGGGATTTGCTCTGAATCTCGCCGGTGCTGGATGGAGTGTAGTGCTGTTCTTAGCCTCCTTTTTCAAATGAAGAAACTGAGGAACTGAGGCTCAGAGAGGGGAAGTGATTTGTTCAGTGTCACACAGCTAGGATGTAATGATGATGTGGGACATGTACCTTATACCAGAAAGAGAGGACCAGGAGTGACTCAGAGAGAAGAAGACTGGTGGGAGGCAGGGAAAGGGGGGCAGGGGAGCAGCTACCCAAAGAGAAGGGGACAGAGACCCAGAGAGAGGGAAAGAGAGACTCAGACACAGGGGACAGAGACCCAGAGAAAAGGGGGCAGAGACCCAGCAACAGGGACAGACATTTAGAGAGAGAGAAGGACAGGGCGGGGCGCGGTGGCTCACGCCAGTAATCCCAGCATTTTGGGAGGCTCAGGAGGGCGGATCACCTGAGGTCAGGAGTTCGAGACCAGCCTGACCAACACATCTCTACTATAAATACAAAATGAGCCGGGCATGATGGCGCATGCCTGTAATCCCAGCACTTTGGGAGGCCGAGGCAGGTGGATCACAAGGTCAGCAGATCGAGACCATCCGGGCCAACACGGTGAAACCCCATGTCTACTCAAAAATAGAAAAAGTTAGCCGGGCATGGTAGCGGGTGCCTGTGGTCCCAGCTACTTGGGAGGCTGAGGCAGGAGAATGGCGTGAACCTGGGAGGCGGAGCTTGCAGTGAGCCGAGATCGCACCACTGCACTCCAGCCTGGGCGACAGAGCGAGACTCGGTCGAAAAAAAAAACTCAGAGAGACAGAGAGAACAGAGACCCAGAGAAAGGGGGCAGACATTTAGAGAGAGAGGGACAGAGACTGAGAGAGGCATCCCAGGGGCAGGGCTTCATCCTGTCTGCCAGGGCACTGCAATAACTATCCTCTCCCCATCCTGCCAGTCCTACTTCGTGTCTGACTACGACCCCACTATTGAGGACTCCTACACGAAGATCTGCAGTGTGGATGGCATCCTGGCCCGGCTGGACAGTGAGGGCGGCGGGGATGGATAATGGATGGGGGTGGTGTCAGCGGGGGCTGAGGGCTCTTGGGGGTGACTGGGGGGAGCCTGGTCCCCACAATGGCCCCTCTCCCTATCTGTGCAGTCCTGGACACTGCGGGCCAGGAGGAGTTCGGGGCCATGAGAGAGCAGTACATGCGTGCCGGCCACGGCTTCCTGCTGGTGTTTGCCATTAATGACCGGCAGAGGTGACGGGTTGCCCGTGGCGGAGCAGTGGGTGGGTGTGGGGAGGACCTGGGCTCTGCAGCTGGCTGGATCTCATGCCTCTGGCTTCACTCGCAGTTTCAACGAGGTGGGCAAGCTCTTCACGCAGATTCTCCGGGTCAAGGACCGTGACGACTTCCCCGTGGTGTTGGTCGGGAACAAGGCAGATCTGGAGGCACAGCGCCAGGTTCGGGACACCCCTCTTTGTGGGGACCCCATCTCAGCCTGGGAGGCTCTTTTCAGCACACCTGTCCCCCATCAGCATCCTCCTCTGTTCCTGCAGTCCTGCAACTGCCACTGTCACACTGCTCACCTAGATGGGTTACCCCTAAACCGGACCTTCGGGGTCCCCAGCATCACCGAGCAGAGGGCCTAGCACGCAGGTGTCCTCAGGAGAGGCTGCAGGATGGAACAAAGGACATTCACCCCTATCCGCCAGCTCTCTTTGCCCCTTCCTCTTGTTCCTCCCTTCCAGCCAACCTCCCACCAGCCCCAGCACCTCCCCTGCTCATGGCCAGCCCCCTCCATGGCTCCCCAGTTCCTCCCCAGGTGCCAGATGCCCCGCACGGTTGCGCCCCTCCTTTCCCTGCTCCCAACACCCCACAACAATTTCCACACATAACTCATCCATTTGGCGAAGGTTTGGGGATTTCCAGCCTCTGGGGCTCTGCTGGCCTCTGCTGGGAACACCCTGACTTCCCGGCCTGCCCACTCCTGGTGATCTAAGGCACAGCAGGGCAAGTGTCCACGAAGCCCGCCCCCATCCCTCACTTACAGGACACCAAGCCCCTGCGGCATCTCCCTCCATAATCTCTCAGGAGCTCTTCCTCTTTGAGTTCTCACAGTGGGTCACCTCTCCTAGAGTATCCAGCCTGCCTGTCTGTCTCTCCAGCTGCGGTCACCCTGAGGGCAGGGACCTGACTCCTCCGTGTCCCCCGCACCCCCAGGTCCCCCGATCAGAAGCATCTGCCTTCGGTGCCTCCCACCACGTGGCCTACTTTGAGGCCTCGGCCAAACTGCGTCTCAACGTGGACGAGGCTTTTGAACAGCTGGTGCGGGCTGTCCGGTGAGCCGAGTCCCCTTCCCGTCGTCCTTGTCCCCAGCACTTCCACTCCAACCTCACTGGCCTTTTCCCACAGGAAATACCAGGAACAAGAGCTCCCACCCAGCCCTCCCAGTGCCCCCAGGAAGAAGGGCGGGGGCTGCCCCTGCGTCCTCCTGTAGCCCAGGCAAGAGAGAAGCAACCAGCACAAGCTCTCGGGACCAGCTGCCTTCACACCTTGCTGTGTGACCTGAGGCCCTCACTGAGCCTCAGTTTCCTCATCTGGGTCTCCCAGGACACATCACATGCCCACCCTTACTTCCTGGCCTCTTCTGGGCTACTGCCACTGTGTGCCTTCTGCCAACACCTCCTGTCCCCACCTAAGCCTGGTGGGGGTGAGGGGCTCCGGGTCACTGCTGTATATAACTCCCATCCCCCAGAATAATAAACGTCACTGCCAACGTCAGGAGGTGCTTTCTAAAAAGGTAATGAGGGTTGGGCACTGTGGCTCACTCCTGTAATCGCAGCACTTTGGGAGGCCGATGCGGGAGGATCGCTTGAGTCCAGGACTTTTCGACCAGCCTGGGCAGCATAGCGAGACTATCTCTTAAAAAAAAAGGGCAGGGCCAGGCACGGTGGCTCAAGCCTGTAATCCCAGCACTTTGGGAGGCCGAGGTGGGTGGATCACGAGGTCAGGAGATCAAGACCATCCTGGCTAACACGGTGAAACCCCATCTCTACTAAAAATACAAAAAAAAGTTAGCCGGGCGTGGTGGCAGGCGCCTGTAGTCCCAGCTGCTTGGGAGGCTGAGACAGGAGAATGGCCTGAACCCGGGAGGCGGAGCTTGCAGTGAGCCGAGATCGCGCCACTGCACTCCAGCCTAGACGACAGAGCGAGACTCTGCCTCAAAAAAAAAAAAAAAAAAAAAAGGGCAGGGGAATGAACTCTGGGAAGGTGAATGAATTCAGGGCACACATGTTCTAAAGCCTCCCTCCACCTAGAACCGTCAGATCTAGAACCTATTGCTTGGGGAGGAGCAGAAGAATTTAAAAAGCAGAACCAAGTGCCTGGATCCCTACTTTCCCTTCAACAGGGCAATTCTACCTTTTTCTGTTTGTTTTTGTTTTTATTCCTTTTCTTTTTTTTTTTTTTTTTGAGACGGAGTCTCGCTCTGTCGCCCAGGCTGGAGTGCTGTGGCGATCTCAGCTCACTGCAAGCTCCGCCTCCCGGGCTCACGCCACTCTCCCGCCTCAGCCTCCCGAGTAGCTGGGACCACAGGCGCCGCCACTGCGCCCGGCTATTTTTTTGTATTTTTTAGTAGAGACGGGGTTTCACCGTGTTAGCCAGGATGGTCTCGATCTCCTGACCTCGTGATCCACCCGTCTCGGCCTCCCAAAGTGCTGGGATTACAGGCTTGAGCCATCGCGCCCGGCCGTTTTTATTCTTTTCTAGCCTGTGGCCAGGCTAGAGTGCAGTGGCGCGATCTCAGCTCACTGCAACCTCCACCTCCTGGGTTCAAACGATTCTCCTGCTTCAGCCTCCTGAGTAGCTGGGACTACAAGTGCATGCCATCACTCCCAGCTAAATTTTTTTGTATTTTTAGTAGAGGTGGGGTTTTACCGTGTTAGCCAGGATGGTCTCAATCTCTTGACCTGATGAGTATTTTCTTGGGATAAACTTTGAACATCTGTTGAAGGCATTTTTTTTCCTAGAAAGTTATAGAATGTGCTCTTCAATATGGTAGGTAGAAGCTACATGTGGCTATCTAAATTAAAATTAAATAAAATTTGGCTGGTTGCAGTGGGTTATGCCTGTAATCCCAGCATTTTGGGAGGCCGAGGAGGGCGGATCGCTTGATCTCGGGAGTTCGAGACCAGCCTGGGCAACAAAGTGAGACCCCTATCTCTACCAAAAATACAAAAATTAGCTGGGTGTGGTGGCACGTGCCTGTAGTCCCAGCTACTCAGGAGGCTAAGGTAGGTGGATCGCTTGAGCCTGGGAGACAAAAATTGCAGTGAGCCAAGGTGACGCCACTGCACTCCAGCTTGGGCGACAGAAAGGCTGTCTCAAAAAAACAAAAAATACGGCCAGGCACGGTGGCTCACGCCTGTAATCCCAGCACTTTGGGAAGTTGAGGCGGACGGATCACAAGGTCAGGAGATCGAGACCATCCTGTCTAACACGGTGAAAACCCCACCTCTACTAAAAATACAAAAAATTAGCCAGTCATGGCAGCATGCACCTACAGTCTCAGCTATGGCATGAACCCGGGAGGCGGAGCTTGCAGCGAGCCGAGATCGGAGATCCGGCCACTGCCCTCCAGCCTGGGCGACAGAGCGAGACTCTGTCTCAAAAAATAAATAAATAAATAAATAAATAAATAAATAAAATAAAATAAAATAAAAATAAAAAAATAAAAGCCAGGCACGGTGGCTCACGCCTGTAATCCCAGCACTTTGGGAGGCCGAGGCGGGCAGATCACCTGAGATTGGGAGTTCGAGCCCAACCTGACCAACATGGCGAAAACCCATCTCTACTAAAAATACAAAAAATTAGCTGGGCGCGGTGGTGGGCGTCTGTAATCCCAGCTACTCAGGATGCCGAGACATGAGAATAGCTTGAACCCGGGAGGCAGAGGTTGCAGTGAGCCAAGATCGTGCCATTGCACTCTAGCCTGGGCAACAGAGCAAACCTAATTGTCACACATGGCTAGTGGCTTTTTTTTTTTTTTTTCTTTTTTTTTGAGACAGAGTCTCACTCTGTCACCCAGGCTGGAGTGCAGTAGCAGGATTTCCACTCACTGCAACCTCTGTTTCCTGGGCTCAAGTGATTCTCCTGCCTCAGCCTCCTGAGTACCTGGGACTACAGGCGCATGCCACCATGCCCGGATAATTTTTGTGTTTTTGGTAGAGACAGGGTTTCGCCACATTGGCCAGACTAGTCTGGAACTCCTGGCCTCAAGTGATCTGCCCACCTTGGCCTCCCAAAGTGCTGGGATTACAGGCGTGAGCCACCACGCCCGACCTCTAGTGGCTATCTTAATAGATAGGGCAAATAGGCAACATTCCTATCATTGCTGAGTGGGCTATTGCATAGTGCTTTCTAGAACGTTCCAATAGAACGTTCTAGGACATTGGAAACAGGCAGCAACTCAGCTGGGTGTGGTAGCTCACGCTTGTAAGCCCAGTATTTTGGGAGACCGAAGCGGGTGGATCACTTGAGGCCAGGAGTTTGAGACCAGCCTGGGCAAGAGCTACGCCCTGTCTACAAAAATAAAAAGAGACAGGAAGCAACTGCTACAAACCCTGCCTGTCCCACTCTCACCTTCAATGTATATCAAGAAGGGACAGGTGGGTGGAATGGTGTCCAAGCAGCCGTCTGGCAAGTTCTCAGTTCCAGAAAGTTCCCAGTGGCACTGACATCTGGATCTAAACACTAAATCCAATTTGGGGTCAAAGTGGACACCCCCCATCCAACCCCCCATTCTGTCTTGGGAGGAGCAGAAGTGTCGGGTGTCTTAAGGCCACAGTGGGTAAGTGGATGACACACTTCAGTCTGGAAGCCCAAAGCCCATCTGTGTCCTAGGAACACCTTTTTTTTTTTTTTTAGATGGAGTCTCGCTCTGTCGCCCAGGCTGGAGTGCAGTGGCCCAATCTCAGCTCACTGCAAGCTCCACCTCCCAAGTTCATGCCATTCTCCTGCCTCAGCCTCCCGAATAGCTGGGACTACAGGCGCCCGCCACCTTGCCCGGCTAATTTTCTGTATTTTGTTTGGTAGAGACGGGGTTTTGCTGTGTTAGCCAGGATGGTCTCGATCTCCTGACCTCGTGATCCGCCCGCCTCAGCCTCCCAAGGAGCCCTTCGTTCTTTACATTTTATATATTTATTTGAGACAGGGTGCCGCTCTGTTGCCCAGGCTGGAGTGCAGTTGCATGATCACAACTCTGCAGCCTCAACCTCCTGGGTTCAAGTGATCCTCCTGCCTCGGCCTCCCAAGTAGCTGGGACTACGAGCGCACACCTGGCTACTTTTTCATTTTGTTGTGGAGATGGGGTCTTGCGGTGTTGCCTACACTGGTCTTGAACTCCTTCCTTTAAGCAATCCTCCTGCCTCGGCCTCCCAAAGCTCTGGGATTACAGGCATGAGCCACCGTGCCCAGCCTGGGAACACTTAAGACTCTCCCCCGCCGGGCACGGTGGCTCAAGCCTGTAATCCCAGCACTTTGGGAGGCCGAGACGGGCGGATCACAAGGTCAGGAGATCGAGACCATCCTGGCTAACCCGGTGAAACCCCGTCTCTACTAAAAAATACAAAAAATTAGCCGGGCGAGGTGGCAGGTGCCTGTAGTCCCAGCTACTCAGGAGGCTGAGGCAGGAGAATGGCATAAACCCGGGAGGCGGAGCTTGCAGTGAGCTGACATCCGGCCACTGCACTCCAGGCGGGGGTGAGGGGCAGTCCTGTCCACTATTTGCTACCCTGGAAGGCTGAAGTCAACTGGAGACTACCGTCCACCCACCTCCCAAGCCTGTGTGACTGGCCATCTTTAAAGCCCTTAAAGCCCCAAACCTACCCAACACGCCAGGCTAAAACCCTCAACCAAGATGTCCCCATGCCCTGAACTTGAGGCTCCACCTGTCAGCAGTCAACCATCTGCTCCCTGTGCCCCGGGCCCCGATCCCTGAAGGTTCTACTCGCACCCATCCTGGAACCTGCTTCCTAGTCCTAGGGTGGAGTATGGCCTTTGCAAGGCCAGGCTGCCTGAATTCAAATCCAGCTCTGCCACTTCAGTCTCATCTGTAAAATGGGGGCAAATACAAAGCTACTTCACAGGGTGAGTGCGAGGCTAAAGGAGACGATTGCAGAGGAGGAATGAGCCTGGCGCATACAAAGTGCTCACCATCAATGACTGGCTGACACTTCTCCATTCTGCCCCAGAACCATGAATGTCCCTCTGTATCCCGGATTAGAACACTGATTAGCGGGCTAGGCACAGTGGCTCACGCCTGTAATCCCAGCACTTTGGGAGGGTAAGGCGGGCCAATCACCTGAGGACAGGAATTCGAGACCAGCCTGGCCAACATGGTGAAACCCCCCTCTCTACTAAAAATACAAAAATTAGCCAGGTGTGGTGGCGAGTGTCTGTAATCCCAGCTACTTGGGAGGCTGAGGCAGGAGAATCGCTTGAACCCGGGAGGGGGAGGTTGCAGTGAGCCGAGATCGTGCCATTGCACTCCAGCCTGGGCAACAAGAACGACACTCTATCTCCAAAAAAAAAAAAAAAAAAAAAAAAAAAAAACACTGATTAGCTAATATCCCTTTCCGGGTTCTATTATCATAGAACCTTTGGCGTGTTCTCAACCTTCTTCCCTGGGAAAAAGTAGGGCTCGGATGTACTGTGTCACTTGTTGGCTCTCTTCCCTGCCAGGACCTCTGCACACCAGGGGTCCACCCCTGCTGGATGGGGAGTCGTGGGGCAGGAGGGTGGGCAATGTTTCAGTCAGTTTCCAAACAAGCTCTGACACTTTCACCTAAGAGCCAGCTGCGGATACTGCACCCCCAACAGGAAGGAGTCCTGTGCCAACATTTCTCTTCCCAGATCTCACCATCCACGTGCCCTCTGCAGAGGATCGGAGTCTTTCCTACACAGGCCAAAGGGGCCAACTTCTTGGTTGGGGCACCCTGCTTCTAGCAGGACCAAGATGCACTTTGAGAATGTGACAAAAGTTACCGCTTGCCCCCAAATGCTCCACACAACTGGCAGACCATTTTAGAAGGTTTACAGCCACCAGTGTCCCAAAGATCAACAGACAACAGCGAAAAAACTGGCATCTCCCTAGGCACTGTTAATGCCAGCAATTATGTATTCGGTTCCTCCTCTCCCCTGCGCTCTGGCAGACCCTAGCAACGATTCTAAAGCTCTCCAGGTTTTGATGTCCCCATCTTTTTTTTTTTTTTTTTTTCCGGGGGGGGGTCCCCCCCTCCCCCCTCGGCGGGGAGCCGTGGGCATGATCTTGGCTCACTGCAACCTCCGTCTCCCAGACTCAAGCAATTCTTCTGCCTCAGCCTCCCAAGTAGCTGGGATTACAGGCGCCTGCCAGCATGCCCCACCAATTTTTTTATTTTTTATTTTTTGAGATGGAGTTTCACTGGTCACCCAGGCTGAAGTGCAATGGCGTGATCTCAGCTCACCGCAACCTCTGCCTCCCGGGGTCAAGCGACTCTCTTGTCTCAGCCTCCTGAGTAGCTGGGATTACAGGTATGCACCACCACCCTGGCTGATTTTGTATTTTTAGTAGAGACAGGGCTTCTCCATGTTGGTCAGGCTGGTCTTGAACTCCCGACATCAGGTGATCTGCCCGCCTTAGCCTCCCAAAGTGCTGGGATTACAGGTGTGAGCCACGGCACCCGGTCAAGCCCGACAAATTTTTGTATTTTCAGTAGAGGCAGGGTTTCACCATGCTGGCCAGGCTGGTCTTGAACTCCTGACCTCAGGTGATCCACCCGCCCTGGCCTCCCAAGGTGCTGGGATTACAGGCATGAGCCACCATGCCTGGCCAATATCCCCATCTTTATCTTTCTCTGTCTCTCTCCCTTTTCTGTCATGTCGTGGACCTCTGTTAAGCTTCTCTAGATCTCCTGCTACAGGTCACAGGAGCTGCAGGCCAGGTGATCCAAACTGGTTGTCTTCCTTCATTTTGACAAAAGCCCATTTAACAGATGGCAAAGGTGAAGATGGGGTCTGTTACCCAACCTACCCAGTTAGTGCTGCAGCTGGGATTCTAATTTGGGCAGCTGGATACCAAAGGCCAACCACAAGGTGATTCCGTCCCTAAAGGGACGATTCCTGACCTCACTGTCCACGCTCACAACACTCTACTCCAGGCCGAGCATGGTGGCTCATACCTCAATCAATCCCAGCACTTTGGGAGGCCGAGGCGGGCGGATCACCTGAGATCAGGAGTTAGAGACCATGCTGGCCAACATGGTGAAACCCCGTCTTTACTAAACTGACAAAAATTAAATGGGCACGGTGGCACGTGCCTTTAATTCCAGCTACTCGGGAAGCTGAGGTAGAAGAATGGCTTGAACCCAGGAGGCAGAGGTTGCAATGAGTCGAGATCATGCCACTGCATTCAAGCTTGGGTAACAAAGCGAGACTCTGTCTCAAAAAGGAAAAAAAAAAAAAAAGAATGCTCCACCCACTTTCCATCCTGGAACTCTGACCTGGGACAATGCCAATCCTTTGGCCTCAATTTTAACTTTTTTTTTTTTTTTGTAGACATGAGGGTCTCATCATGTTGCCCAGGCTGGACTCAAGCAATCCTCCTGCCCTGGCCTCCCAGAGTGCTGGGATTATAGGCATGAGCCACTTTCACCTGGCATTTGGCCTCAGTTTGACAGCCTCGTCCAGGACCTTGAGTGTGTGGCTTTCCATCAAAGGCTGCACCCCTACAGGCCACAGTTCAAGCACAATAATGGTTTGTACTCAGCCCTCTTAACTCAATGATTCTAGAAAGTTCAAGATCCTTTTCTAAATTTTTTGAGACGGAGTCTCACTGTTGCCCTGGCTGGAGTGTGATGGAGCGATCTGGGCTCCCTGCAACCTCAGTCTCCCAGGTTCAAGCGAATCTCCTGCTCAGCCTTCTGAGTAGCAGGTGCAAGCCACCATGCCCGGCTAATTTTTGTAATTTTAAGAGATAGGGTTTGCCAGGTGCAGTGGCTCATGCCTGTAATCCCAGCACTTTGGGAGGTTGAGATGGGCGGATCACGAGGTCAGGAGTTCAAGATCAGCCTGACCAACATGGTGAAACCCCGTCTCTACTAAAAATACAAAAACTAGCCAGGAGTGGTGGCATGCACCTGTTATCCCAGCTACTCAGGAGGCTGAGGCAGGAGAATCGCTTGAACTTGGGAGTTGGAGGTTGCAGTGAGCCAAGATAGCACCATTGCACTCCAGCCTGGGAGACAGAGCAAGACCCTGTCTCAAAAAAAAAAAAAAAAAAAA
>NW_022328481.1:0-4512 GCF_002776525.5 Piliocolobus tephrosceles | reverse complement strand
TGCTGGGATTACAACCGTGAGCCACCACGCTTGGCCTCAAGGTCTATTGTTGACTCGCCCATTATGGTTCTCAAATGCTACTATCCATCCTCTAGTCGGAAACTAGGGCTCTAAGATCTGTAACTTGTGGCCAGGAGCGGTGGCTCTTGCCCATAATTCCAGTAGTTTGGGAGGCCAAGGCAGGTAGATCACGAGGTCAGACTGAGACCATCCTGCCTAACACGGTGAAACCCCCCCGTCTCTACTAAAAACACACACAAAAAAATTAGCCGGAGTGGTGGCGGGCACCTGTAGTCCCAGCTACTTGGGCGGCTGAGGCAGGAAAATGGCATGAACCCGGGAGGCGGAGCTTGCAGTGAGCTGAGATCACACCACTGCACTCCAGCCTGGGTGACAGAGACTCTGTCAAAAAACAAACAAACAACAAAAAACTGTAACATGTGATGGTCTAGAGTCCAAATTTGTCCAACCCACCTTATTTTGATGTTTTGTTTCAGGCTTTTAGCAGCCTGAAGCCATAGTTTTTAGTTTGTTTCTAATAATAAACAAAAAAGAGGGATGAGGAAGGGCCTTTACTGGTCCAACCAGACACAAAGAACCCATGACTATATTCTCTCCTTGGACACCCCTGAACAATACTCAAAGGTTCTAGAACGATGAGGGTTCTTCCTCAATCTCACCTAAAAGGGCATCTGGAATGCTGATGCTCCACCCTCAAATCTCACATTGGGTCCCTACCCATGGACTAAGCCAGGGTTCTGGAACACTGGTGGTCCATCCATCTAGGCTCTGGAATGGCAACAGCCTGTTCACTGCTTCATAGGCTGGGTTCTAAAATATTGCCAGTTGGCCTCCACATTTTTTAGTTTTTGAGACGGAGTCTCGCTCTGTCACCAGGGCTGGATTGGTGCAATAGCATGATCTCAACTCACTGCAACCTCCGCCCCCTGGTTTCAAGCTATTCTCCTGCCTCAGCCTCCCAAGTAGCTGGGATTATAGGCACACGCCACCACGTCCAGCTGATTTTCATATTTTTAGTACAGACGGGGTTTCACGATGTTGGCCAGGCTGGTCTTGAACTCCTGACCTCAAGTGATCTACCCACCCCGGCCCCCCACAGTGCTGGGATTATAGCCGTGAGCCACTGTGCCCAGCCAACCTGCACATTTTTAACCTTCTTGTTCTAGAACATGGTTCTTCAAACTTGAATGTGCTTGAGAATCCTCTTGGCATTTTACTAAAAAGTGGGTTCTGATCAAGTAGACGGGAGCAACAGCCTGAGATTCTCCATCTTTTCCTTTAAGGGTGGGAGGAGGGGAAACAGTCCTATTCGACCTGCCTTCTCGTCTGCTGCCCGTGCAGATTCTACATTTCTACAAGCTCTTGGGGAACTCTGAGAGTGCTGTACCATGGACCACTCACTTGGATACAATACAGGACTTGAGGCCAGGTACGTTGGCTCCCACCTGTACTCTCTTTGAAAGGCTGAGGTTGCCGCATCACTTCAGGTCAGGAGTTCGAGACGAGCCTGGCCAACGTGGTGAAACCCCCGTTTCTACTAAAAATACAAAAGTTAGCCGGATATAGTGGTGGGCCCCTGTAATCCCAGCTACTTGGGAGCCTGAGGCAGGAGAATCGCTTGAACCGGGGAGGTTGAGGTTGCATGAGTCAAGACTGAACCACTGCACTCCAGCCTGGGCAACAGAGTGAGACTCTGTCTCCAAAAAAAAAAAAAAAAAACCACAGGATTTGAGCTGGGTGTGGTGGCATGCACCTGTAATGCCAGCTACTTGAGACTGGGGCAGGAGGATCCTTTAAGCTCAGAAGTTCAAGGCCAGCCTGGGTAATGTAAGGAACACAGAGCCAGGCACAGTGGCTCTTGCCTATAATCCCGTCACTTTGGGAGGCTGAGGCAGGAGGATCGCTTGAGCCAGGGAGTTGGAGGCTGCAGTGAGCTATGATCACACCACTGCACTCCAGCCTAGGTGACAGAGCGAAATCCTGTCTTTAGCTAAAAAACAAAAGAGGCCAGGCGTGGTGGCTCAAGCCTGTAATCCCAGCACTTTCGGAGGCCGAGACGGGTGGATCACGAGGTCAGGAGATCGAGACCATCCTGGTCTACACGGTGAAACCTCGTCTCTACTAAAAATACAAAAAACTAGCCGGGTGAGATGGCGGGCGCCTGTGGTCCCAGCTACTCGGGAGGCTGAGGCAGGAGATGGCGTAGACCCAGGAGGCGGAGCTTGTAGTGAGCCGAGATCGCGCCACTGCACTCCAGCCTGGGCGACAGAGCGAGACTCCGTCTCAAAAAAAAAAAACAAAAGAAACCCCCCAATGATAAGTATGTGTTGTCTGAAGTCATTAAATTTCAGGGTGGGATACTTTGCTGTGTGAGGACACAGAACATATGCCAGCCTCAGGCCCCCCACTGCCCAGGGCTCTAGGAAAGTCCTGTTCCTGACCCTCTGCCCCTGCCACCACTGCCACCCACCCTAGCGCCGCAGGACAGAGGCACTCCAGCCTGCCGGTAAAGTGTTTGCCGTTGGGTTTTCGTTTGGCTGGTTGTGTGTACACAGTGTATACAAGTTGAGTTGTACAGAAGCCCAAGAAAGAGCAAGAGACAAAGGGTGGTGGGAGCAGGGGCGGGGTGGAGGGGGCGAGAACAGGGAGGAGGGGAAAGGAGACCGATAAAAAATAGAACCACATCCAGACAACAATGGGGGGGGCAGCGGGTGGGGGCCAGACACAGACAAATCGCCGTAGAAAAGGAGTGGGGGGGCAGAGAGAGGGGACCCTTCTCCCCTCTCCACCTCCCCAGCCCCCTGCCCCAGGTATGTACAATAAATAAGATTAAAAATAATTAACAAGATGCGTTTTCCCCTCCCACCCGACGCCAAATGCCCTGGGGAGGGAATGGCCTTTAGCAAAGATCTCGGCCTGCAGGGGGACTTGGGGGGAAGGGGTCCCCCAGCTCTCTGAAGCCACCCCACCCCCGCCAGTCATACATAGACTTTTCCTATACATTATGTACAAGGTGGAGGGGGCGGGGGCTGTGGCTGTGGAGGAGGGGTCGGGGCAAGGGGAGAGGGAAACCGTTACTAAATAGACATTTATACATATATATAAATAATTTCTCTGTACACCGAACAGTGGGAGGAATGGGGAGGGAGTGGAGGGGGCTCGGGAGAGGGGGGGAGTCGGACTCTGAACCCTGCCCTGGAGGGGGCAGCATAGACACACCCTGACCCGTGACCCCCTTTCCCCGACGATGGAGCCCAGGGGTTAGCTCCTGAGGACACGGTTCTGTCCCAATTCTTGGTTCATGGAGGAGGCGCCCCCATCACAGGCTGGGGCGGGGTCACCCACAGCGGCTGTGGGCCTGTGCTTGGGCCAGCAGGTCACTGAAGGAATCAAAGAGCTGTTCCAGCCACGGCTGGTTCCGCATGCACTGCTGGACCACCTCCTCCTGGCCCAGGTCCTCGGCGCCGCCCTCGATGGCCAGGGTCTGCAGAGGTCAAACACGGCACTGGGAAGGGTGGCACAGCGGCCTCTGGGGAGGGAAGGGGCTGGGACCTGGGGTGTCAGATGTCAGTGTCCCAGGGAGACCAGGGCTGGGGGCTGCATCCTTAAGTCCAAGAGAGAAGGACCTGAACTCTTGGGTCTGCGGCAGGATGGGGATAGGCTTGGACCCTCGGATCCTGAGAGGTCAGAAGGGTTGGAATCCCAGGGCGATGGGTGCTGTGGGTGGGGCTCACCTGGTCCCGGCAGCGCAGGAAGGTGTGGTATTTATAGTGGTGGAGTGAATGGTAGAGCGTATAGTATCCCGACTTTTCCAGCTCGACCTTGAACTCCTGGGTAGGAGTAGAGATGCCTCAGCCCCTCCGGCCCGGCGCTGGGCAGCCCCTCTCCTCCCTCCGCACACACCGCCACACTCCCCACTCCCAGCCCTGGCCCCAGGGCCCACCTGGGCTCTGACCACGCTCCTCTTGAGCTTGCTGAGCGTCTTGCGGTTGTATGGTTCCCCGGCCGGCCGCAGCCGCACAGCCCCCTCTTCCGGGGAACCCTCCTCACTCTGCTCCACTTGCAGCTGTGGGAACGTGTGCAGGGCATCCTGCGGGAAGCCAATGGGTCAGCTGGATGCCGCCCTGGACCCACATACCCCAAACTCAACAGCCAGGTCTCAGATCCGTGCCTCAGTTTCCCCTAGGTTGCAGATCAGCAGAGACAACTGGAGTCTTGGTCTCCTCAAAGGACAGAGGAGGCGGGGCCTGACTAGTGACACTTACACTGTGCTTTCTGGCCTGGCTCAGATTCTCAGTGTCATCCTAAATTCTACCCCAGAACTCTCAGGTTCATCCTAACCATCTATCCCAGAATTCCCAAAACCATCCTAACTATCTATCCCAGAATTCCCAGCCCCATCCTAACCATCTACCTGAGAATTCCTAGCCTCATCCTAACCACCTATCCCAGAATTCCCAAAACCATCCTAACCACCTATCCCAGAATTCC
>NW_022328480.1:18913-23422 GCF_002776525.5 Piliocolobus tephrosceles | reverse complement strand
GGAATTCTGGGATAGGTGGTTAGGATGGTTTTGGGAATTCTGGGATAGGTGGTTAGGATGAGGCTAGGAATTCTCAGGTAGATGGTTAGGATGGGGCTGGGAATTCTGGGATAGATAGTTAGGATGGTTTTGGGAATTCTGGGATAGATGGTTAGGATGAACCTGAGAGTTCTGGGGTAGAATTTAGGATGACACTGAGAATCTGAGCCAGGCCAGAAAGCACAGTGTAAGTGTCACTAGTCAGGCCCCGCCTCCTCTGTCCTTTGAGGAGACCAAGACTCCAGTTGTCTCTGCTGATCTGCAACCTAGGGGAAACTGAGGCACAGATCTGAGACCTGGCTGTTGAGTTTGGGGTATGTGGGTCCAGGGCGGCATCCAGCTGACCCATTGGCTTCCCGCAGGATGCCCTGCACACGTTCCCACAGCTGCAAGTGGAGCAGAGTGAGGAGGGTTCCCCGGAAGAGGGGGCTGTGCGGCTGCGGCCGGCCGGGGAACCATACAACCGCAAGACGCTCAGCAAGCTCAAGAGGAGCGTGGTCAGAGCCCAGGTGGGCCCTGGGGCCAGGGCTGGGAGTGGGGAGTGTGGCGGTGTGTGCGGAGGGAGGAGAGGGGCTGCCCAGCGCCGGGCCGGAGGGGCTGAGGCATCTCTACTCCTACCCAGGAGTTCAAGGTCGAGCTGGAAAAGTCGGGATACTATACGCTCTACCATTCACTCCACCACTATAAATACCACACCTTCCTGCGCTGCCGGGACCAGGTGAGCCCCACCCACAGCACCCATCGCCCTGGGATTCCAACCCTTCTGACCTCTCAGGATCCGAGGGTCCAAGCCTATCCCCATCCTGCCGCAGACCCAAGAGTTCAGGTCCTTCTCTCTTGGACTTAAGGATGCAGCCCCCAGCCCTGGTCTCCCTGGGACACTGACATCTGACACCCCAGGTCCCAGCCCCTTCCCTCCCCAGAGGCCGCTGTGCCACCCTTCCCAGTGCCGTGTTTGACCTCTGCAGACCCTGGCCATCGAGGGCGGCGCCGAGGACCTGGGCCAGGAGGAGGTGGTCCAGCAGTGCATGCGGAACCAGCCGTGGCTGGAACAGCTCTTTGATTCCTTCAGTGACCTGCTGGCCCAAGCACAGGCCCACAGCCGCTGTGGGTGACCCCGCCCCAGCCTGTGATGGGGGCGCCTCCTCCATGAACCAAGAATTGGGACAGAACCGTGTCCTCAGGAGCTAACCCCTGGGCTCCATCGTCGGGGAAAGGGGGTCACGGGTCAGGGTGTGTCTATGCTGCCCCCTCCAGGGCAGGGTTCAGAGTCCGACTCCCCCCCTCTCCCGAGCCCCCTCCACTCCCTCCCCATTCCTCCCACTGTTCGGTGTACAGAGAAATTATTTATATATATGTATAAATGTCTATTTAGTAACGGTTTCCCTCTCCCCTTGCCCCGACCCCTCCTCCACAGCCACAGCCCCCGCCCCCTCCACCTTGTACATAATGTATAGGAAAAGTCTATGTATGACTGGCGGGGGTGGGGTGGCTTCAGAGAGCTGGGGGACCCCTTCCCCCCAAGTCCCCCTGCAGGCCGAGATCTTTGCTAAAGGCCATTCCCTCCCCAGGGCATTTGGCGTCGGGTGGGAGGGGAAAACGCATCTTGTTAATTATTTTTAATCTTATTTATTGTACATACCTGGGGCAGGGGGCTGGGGAGGTGGAGAGGGGAGAAGGGTCCCCTCTCTCTGCCCCCCCACTCCTTTTCTACGGCGATTTGTCTGTGTCTGGCCCCCACCCGCTGCCCCCCCCATTGTTGTCTGGATGTGGTTCTATTTTTTATCGGTCTCCTTTCCCCTCCTCCCTGTTCTCGCCCCCTCCACCCCGCCCCCTGCTCCCACCACCCTTTGTCTCTTGCTCTTTCTTGGGCTTCTGTACAACTCAACTTGTATACACTGTGTACACACAACCAGCCAAACGAAAACCCAACGGCAAACACTTTACCGGCAGGCTGGAGTGCCTCTGTCCTGCGGCGCTGGGGTGGGTGGCAGTGGTGGCAGGGGCAGAGGGTCAGGAACAGGACTTTCCTAGAGCCCTGGGCAGTGGGGGGCCTGAGGCTGGCATATGTTCTGTGTCCTCACACAGCAAAGTATCCCACCCTGAAATTTAATGACTTCAGACAACACATACTTATCATTGGGGGGTTTCTTTTGTTTTTTTTTTTTGAGACGGAGTCTCGCTCTGTCGCCCAGGCTGGAGTGCAGTGGCGCGATCTCGGCTCACTACAAGCTCCGCCTCCTGGGTCTACGCCATCTCCTACCTCAGCCTCCCGAGTAGCTGGGACCACAGGCGCCCGCCATCTCACCCGGCTAGTTTTTTGTATTTTTAGTAGAGACGAGGTTTCACCGTGTAGACCAGGATGGTCTCGATCTCCTGACCTCGTGATCCACCCGTCTCGGCCTCCGAAAGTGCTGGGATTACAGGCTTGAGCCACCACGCCTGGCCTCTTTTGTTTTTTAGCTAAAGACAGGATTTCGCTCTGTCACCTAGGCTGGAGTGCAGTGGTGTGATCATAGCTCACTGCAGCCTCCAACTCCCTGGCTCAAGCGATCCTCCTGCCTCAGCCTCCCAAAGTGACGGGATTATAGGCAAGAGCCACTGTGCCTGGCTCTGTGTTCCTTACATTACCCAGGCTGGCCTTGAACTTCTGAGCTTAAAGGATCCTCCTGCCCCAGTCTCAAGTAGCTGGCATTACAGGTGCATGCCACCACACCCAGCTCAAATCCTGTGGTTTTTTTTTTTTTTTTTTGGAGACAGAGTCTCACTCTGTTGCCCAGGCTGGAGTGCAGTGGTTCAGTCTTGACTCATGCAACCTCAACCTCCCCGGTTCAAGCGATTCTCCTGCCTCAGGCTCCCAAGTAGCTGGGATTACAGGGGCCCACCACTATATCCGGCTAACTTTTGTATTTTTAGTAGAAACGGGGGTTTCACCACGTTGGCCAGGCTCGTCTCGAACTCCTGACCTGAAGTGATGCGGCAACCTCAGCCTTTCAAAGAGAGTACAGGTGGGAGCCAACGTACCTGGCCTCAAGTCCTGTATTGTATCCAAGTGAGTGGTCCATGGTACAGCACTCTCAGAGTTCCCCAAGAGCTTGTAGAAATGTAGAATCTGCACGGGCAGCAGACGAGAAGGCAGGTCGAATAGGACTGTTTCCCCTCCTCCCACCCTTAAAGGAAAAGATGGAGAATCTCAGGCTGTTGCTCCCGTCTACTTGATCAGAACCCACTTTTTAGTAAAATGCCAAGAGGATTCTCAAGCACATTCAAGTTTGAAGAACCATGTTCTAGAACAAGAAGGTTAAAAATGTGCAGGTTGGCTGGGCACAGTGGCTCACGGCTATAATCCCAGCACTGTGGGGGGCCGGGGTGGGTAGATCACTTGAGGTCAGGAGTTCAAGACCAGCCTGGCCAACATCGTGAAACCCCGTCTGTACTAAAAATATGAAAATCAGCTGGACGTGGTGGCGTGTGCCTATAATCCCAGCTACTTGGGAGGCTGAGGCAGGAGAATAGCTTGAAACCAGGGGGCGGAGGTTGCAGTGAGTTGAGATCATGCTATTGCACCAATCCAGCCCTGGTGACAGAGCGAGACTCCGTCTCAAAAACTAAAAAATGTGGAGGCCAACTGGCAATATTTTAGAACCCAGCCTATGAAGCAGTGAACAGGCTGTTGCCATTCCAGAGCCTAGATGGATGGACCACCAGTGTTCCAGAACCCTGGCTTAGTCCGTGGGTAGGGACCCAATGTGAGATTTGAGGGTGGAGCATCAGCATTCCAGATGCCCTTTTAGGTGAGATTGAGGAAGAACCCTCATCGTTCTAGAACCTTTGAGTATTGTTCAGGGGTGTCCAAGGAGAGAATATAGTCATGGGTTCTTTGTGTCTGGTTGGACCAGTAAAGGCCCTTCCTCATCCCTCTTTTTTGTTTATTATTAGAAACAAACTAAAAACTATGGCTTCAGGCTGCTAAAAGCCTGAAACAAAACATCAAAATAAGGTGGGTTGGACAAATTTGGACTCTAGACCATCACATGTTACAGTTTTTTGTTGTTTGTTTTTTGACAGAGTCTCTGTCACCCAGGCTGGAGTGCAGTGGTGTGATCTCAGCTCACTGCAAGCTCCGCCTCCCGGGTTCATGCCATTTTCCTGCCTCAGCCGCCCAAGTAGCTGGGACTACAGGTGCCCGCCACCACTCCGGCTAATTTTTTTGTGTGTGTTTTTAGTAGAGACGGGGGGGTTTCACCGTGTTAGGCAGGATGGTCTCAGTCTGACCTCGTGATCTACCTGCCTTGGCCTCCCAAACTACTGGAATTATGGGCAAGAGCCACCGCTCCTGGCCACAAGTTACAGATCTTAGAGCCCTAGTTTCCGACTAGAGGATGGATAGTAGCATTTGAGAACCATAATGGGCGAGTCAACAATAGACCTTGAGGCCAAGCGTGGTGGCTCACGGTTGTAATCCCAGCA
>NW_022328480.1:0-18813 GCF_002776525.5 Piliocolobus tephrosceles | reverse complement strand
TTTTTTTTTTTTTTTTTTTTGAGACAGGGTCTTGCTCTGTCTCCCAGGCTGGAGTGCAATGGTGCTATCTTGGCTCACTGCAACCTCCAACTCCCAAGTTCAAGCGATTCTCCTGCCTCAGCCTCCTGAGTAGCTGGGATAACAGGTGCATGCCACCACTCCTGGCTAGTTTTTGTATTTTTAGTAGAGACGGGGTTTCACCATGTTGGTCAGGCTGATCTTGAACTCCTGACCTCGTGATCCACCCGTCTCAACCTCCCAAAGTGCTGGGATTACAGGCATGAGCCACTGCACCTGGCAAACCCTATCTCTTAAAATTACAAAAATTAGCCGGGCATGGTGGCTTGCACCTGCTACTCAGAAGGCTGAGCAGGAGATTCGCTTGAACCTGGGAGACTGAGGTTGCAGGGAGCCCAGATCGCTCCATCACACTCCAGCCAGGGCAACAGTGAGACTCCGTCTCAAAAAATTTAGAAAAGGATCTTGAACTTTCTAGAATCATTGAGTTAAGAGGGCTGAGTACAAACCATTATTGTGCTTGAACTGTGGCCTGTAGGGGTGCAGCCTTTGATGGAAAGCCACACACTCAAGGTCCTGGACGAGGCTGTCAAACTGAGGCCAAATGCCAGGTGAAAGTGGCTCATGCCTATAATCCCAGCACTCTGGGAGGCCAGGGCAGGAGGATTGCTTGAGTCCAGCCTGGGCAACATGATGAGACCCTCATGTCTACAAAAAAAAAAAAAAAAGTTAAAATTGAGGCCAAAGGATTGGCATTGTCCCAGGTCAGAGTTCCAGGATGGAAAGTGGGTGGAGCATTCTTTTTTTTTTTTTTTCCTTTTTGAGACAGAGTCTCGCTTTGTTACCCAAGCTTGAATGCAGTGGCATGATCTCGACTCATTGCAACCTCTGCCTCCTGGGTTCAAGCCATTCTTCTACCTCAGCTTCCCGAGTAGCTGGAATTAAAGGCACGTGCCACCGTGCCCATTTAATTTTTGTCAGTTTAGTAAAGACGGGGTTTCACCATGTTGGCCAGCATGGTCTCTAACTCCTGATCTCAGGTGATCCGCCCGCCTCGGCCTCCCAAAGTGCTGGGATTGATTGAGGTATGAGCCACCATGCTCGGCCTGGAGTAGAGTGTTGTGAGCGTGGACAGTGAGGTCAGGAATCGTCCCTTTAGGGACGGAATCACCTTGTGGTTGGCCTTTGGTATCCAGCTGCCCAAATTAGAATCCCAGCTGCAGCACTAACTGGGTAGGTTGGGTAACAGACCCCATCTTCACCTTTGCCATCTGTTAAATGGGCTTTTGTCAAAATGAAGGAAGACAACCAGTTTGGATCACCTGGCCTGCAGCTCCTGTGACCTGTAGCAGGAGATCTAGAGAAGCTTAACAGAGGTCCACGACATGACAGAAAAGGGAGAGAGACAGAGAAAGATAAAGATGGGGATATTGGCCAGGCATGGTGGCTCATGCCTGTAATCCCAGCACCTTGGGAGGCCAGGGCGGGTGGATCACCTGAGGTCAGGAGTTCAAGACCAGCCTGGCCAGCATGGTGAAACCCTGCCTCTACTGAAAATACAAAAATTTGTCGGGCTTGACCGGGTGCCGTGGCTCACACCTGTAATCCCAGCACTTTGGGAGGCTAAGGCGGGCAGATCACCTGATGTCGGGAGTTCAAGACCAGCCTGACCAACATGGAGAAGCCCTGTCTCTACTAAAAATACAAAATCAGCCAGGGTGGTGGTGCATACCTGTAATCCCAGCTACTCAGGAGGCTGAGACAAGAGAGTCGCTTGACCCCGGGAGGCAGAGGTTGCGGTGAGCTGAGATCACGCCATTGCACTTCAGCCTGGGTGACCAGTGAAACTCCATCTCAAAAAATAAAAAATAAAAAAATTGGTGGGGCATGCTGGCAGGCGCCTGTAATCCCAGCTACTTGGGAGGCTGAGGCAGAAGAATTGCTTGAGTCTGGGAGACGGAGGTTGCAGTGAGCCAAGATCATGCCCACGGCTCCCCGCCGAGGGGGGAGGGGGGGACCCCCCCCCGGAAAAAAAAAAAAAAAAAAAGATGGGGACATCAAAACCTGGAGAGCTTTAGAATCGTTGCTAGGGTCTGCCAGAGCGCAGGGGAGAGGAGGAACCGAATACATAATTGCTGGCACTAACAGTGCCTAGGGAGATGCCAGTTTTTTCGCTGTTGTCTGTTGATCTTTGGGACACTGGTGGCTGTAAACCTTCTAAAATGGTCTGCCAGTTGTGTGGAGCATTTGGGGGCAAGCGGTAACTTTTGTCACATTCTCAAAGTGCATCTTGGTCCTGCTAGAAGCAGGGTGCCCCAACCAAGAAGTTGGCCCCTTTGGCCTGTGTAGGAAAGACTCCGATCCTCTGCAGAGGGCACGTGGATGGTGAGATCTGGGAAGAGAAATGTTGGCACAGGACTCCTTCCTGTTGAGGGTGCAGTATCCGCAGCTGGCTCTTAGGTGGAAGTGTCAGAGCTTGTTTGGAAACTGACTGAAACATTGCCCACCCTCCTGCCCCACGACTCCCCATCCAGCAGGGGTGGACCCCTGGTGTGCAGAGGTCCTGGCAGGGAAGAGAGCCAACAAGTGACACAGTACATCCGAGCCCTACTTTTTCCCAGGGAAGAAGGTTGAGAACACGCCAAAGGTTCTATGATAATAGAACCCGGAAAGGGATATTAGCTAATCAGTGTTTTTTTTTTTTTTTTTTTTTTTTTTTTTTGGAGATAGAGTGTCGTTCTTGTTGCCCAGGCTGGAGTGCAATGGCACGATCTCGGCTCACTGCAACCTCCCCCTCCCGGGTTCAAGCGATTCTCCTGCCTCAGCCTCCCAAGTAGCTGGGATTACAGACACTCGCCACCACACCTGGCTAATTTTTGTATTTTTAGTAGAGAGGGGGGTTTCACCATGTTGGCCAGGCTGGTCTCGAATTCCTGTCCTCAGGTGATTGGCCCGCCTTACCCTCCCAAAGTGCTGGGATTACAGGCGTGAGCCACTGTGCCTAGCCCGCTAATCAGTGTTCTAATCCGGGATACAGAGGGACATTCATGGTTCTGGGGCAGAATGGAGAAGTGTCAGCCAGTCATTGATGGTGAGCACTTTGTATGCGCCGGGCTCATTCCTCCTCTGCAATCGTCTCCTTTAGCCTCGCACTCACCCTGTGAAGTAGCTTTGTATTTGCCCCCATTTTACAGATGAGACTGAAGTGGCAGAGCTGGATTTGAATTCAGGCAGCCTGGCCTTGCAAAGGCCATACTCCACCCTAGGACTAGGAAGCAGGTTCCAGGATGGGTGCGAGTAGAACCTTCAGGGATCGGGGCCCGGGGCACAGGGAGCAGATGGTTGACTGCTGACAGGTGGAGCCTCAAGTTCAGGGCATGGGGACATCTTGGTTGAGGGTTTTAGCCTGGCGTGTTGGGTAGGTTTGGGGCTTTAAGGGCTTTAAAGATGGCCAGTCACACAGGCTTGGGAGGTGGGTGGACGGTAGTCTCCAGTTGACTTCAGCCTTCCAGGGTAGCAAATAGTGGACAGGACTGCCCCTCACCCCCGCCTGGAGTGCAGTGGCCGGATGTCAGCTCACTGCAAGCTCCGCCTCCCGGGTTTATGCCATTCTCCTGCCTCAGCCTCCTGAGTAGCTGGGACTACAGGCACCTGCCACCTCGCCCGGCTAATTTTTTGTATTTTTTAGTAGAGACGGGGTTTCACCGGGTTAGCCAGGATGGTCTCGATCTCCTGACCTTGTGATCCGCCCGTCTCGGCCTCCCAAAGTGCTGGGATTACAGGCTTGAGCCACCGTGCCCGGCGGGGGAGAGTCTTAAGTGTTCCCAGGCTGGGCACGGTGGCTCATGCCTGTAATCCCAGAGCTTTGGGAGGCCGAGGCAGGAGGATTGCTTAAAGGAAGGAGTTCAAGACCAGTGTAGGCAACACCGCAAGACCCCATCTCCACAACAAAATGAAAAAGTAGCCAGGTGTGCGCTCGTAGTCCCAGCTACTTGGGAGGCCGAGGCAGGAGGATCACTTGAACCCAGGAGGTTGAGGCTGCAGAGTTGTGATCATGCAACTGCACTCCAGCCTGGGCAACAGAGCGGCACCCTGTCTCAAATAAATATATAAAATGTAAAGAACGAAGGGCTCCTTGGGAGGCTGAGGCGGGCGGATCACGAGGTCAGGAGATCGAGACCATCCTGGCTAACACAGCAAAACCCCGTCTCTACCAAACAAAATACAGAAAATTAGCCGGGCAAGGTGGCGGGCGCCTGTAGTCCCAGCTATTCGGGAGGCTGAGGCAGGAGAATGGCATGAACTTGGGAGGTGGAGCTTGCAGTGAGCTGAGATTGGGCCACTGCACTCCAGCCTGGGCGACAGAGCGAGACTCCATCTAAAAAAAAAAAAAAAGGTGTTCCTAGGACACAGATGGGCTTTGGGCTTCCAGACTGAAGTGTGTCATCCACTTACCCACTGTGGCCTTAAGACACCCGACACTTCTGCTCCTCCCAAGACAGAATGGGGGGTTGGATGGGGGGTGTCCACTTTGACCCCAAATTGGATTTAGTGTTTAGATCCAGATGTCAGTGCCACTGGGAACTTTCTGGAACTGAGAACTTGCCAGACGGCTGCTTGGACACCATTCCACCCACCTGTCCCTTCTTGATATACATTGAAGGTGAGAGTGGGACAGGCAGGGTTTGTAGCAGTTGCTTCCTGTCTCTTTTTATTTTTGTAGACAGGGCGTAGCTCTTGCCCAGGCTGGTCTCAAACTCCTGGCCTCAAGTGATCCACCCGCTTCGGTCTCCCAAAATACTGGGCTTACAAGCGTGAGCTACCACACCCAGCTGAGTTGCTGCCTGTTTCCAATGTCCTAGAACGTTCTATTGGAACGTTCTAGAAAGCACTATGCAATAGCCCACTCAGCAATGATAGGAATGTTGCCTATTTGCCCTATCTATTAAGATAGCCACTAGAGGTCGGGCGTGGTGGCTCACGCCTGTAATCCCAGCACTTTGGGAGGCCAAGGTGGGCAGATCACTTGAGGCCAGGAGTTCCAGACTAGTCTGGCCAATGTGGCGAAACCCTGTCTCTACCAAAAACACAAAAATTATCCGGGCATGGTGGCATGCGCCTGTAGTCCCAGGTACTCAGGAGGCTGAGGCAGGAGAATCACTTGAGCCCAGGAAACAGAGGTTGCAGTGAGTGGAAATCCTGCTACTGCACTCCAGCCTGGGTGACAGAGTGAGACTCTGTCTCAAAAAAAAAGAAAAAAAAAAAAAAAAGCCACTAGCCATGTGTGACAATTAGGTTTGCTCTGTTGCCCAGGCTAGAGTGCAATGGCACGATCTTGGCTCACTGCAACCTCTGCCTCCCGGGTTCAAGCTATTCTCATGTCTCGGCATCCTGAGTAGCTGGGATTACAGACGCCCACCACCGCGCCCAGCTAATTTTTTGTATTTTTAGTAGAGATGGGTTTTCGCCATGTTGGTCAGGTTGGGCTCGAACTCCCAATCTCAGGTGATCTGCCCGCCTCGGCCTCCCAAAGTGCTGGGATTACAGGCGTGAGCCACCGTGCCTGGCTTTTATTTTTTTATTTTTATTTTATTTTATTTTATTTATTTATTTATTTATTTATTTATTTATTTTTTGAGACAGAGTCTCGCTCTGTCGCCCAGGCTGGAGGGCAGTGGCCGGATCTCCGATCTCGGCTCGCTGCAAGCTCCGCCTCCCGGGTTCATGCCATAGCTGAGACTGTAGGTGCATGCTGCCATGACTGGCTAATTTTTTGTATTTTTAGTAGAGGTGGGGTTTTCACCGTGTTAGACAGGATGGTCTCGATCTCCTGACCTTGTGATCCGTCCGCCTCAACTTCCCAAAGTGCTGGGATTACAGGCGTGAGCCACCGTGCCTGGCCGTATTTTTTGTTTTTTTGAGACAGCCTTTCTGTCGCCCAAGCTGGAGTGCAGTGGCGTCACCTTGGCTCACTGCAATTTTTGTCTCCCAGGCTCAAGCGATCCACCTACCTTAGCCTCCTGAGTAGCTGGGACTACAGGCACGTGCCACCACACCCAGCTAATTTTTGTATTTTTGGTAGAGATAGGGGTCTCACTTTGTTGCCCAGGCTGGTCTCGAACTCCCGAGATCAAGCGATCCGCCCTCCTCGGCCTCCCAAAATGCTGGGATTACAGGCATAACCCACTGCAACCAGCCAAATTTTATTTAATTTTAATTTAGATAGCCACATGTAGCTTCTACCTACCATATTGAAGAGCACATTCTATAACTTTCTAGGAAAAAAAATGCCTTCAACAGATGTTCAAAGTTTATCCCAAGAAAATACTCATCAGGTCAAGAGATTGAGACCATCCTGGCTAACACGGTAAAACCCCACCTCTACTAAAAATACAAAAAAATTTAGCTGGGAGTGATGGCATGCACTTGTAGTCCCAGCTACTCAGGAGGCTGAAGCAGGAGAATCGTTTGAACCCAGGAGGTGGAGGTTGCAGTGAGCTGAGATCGCGCCACTGCACTCTAGCCTGGCCACAGGCTAGAAAAGAATAAAAACGGCCGGGCGCGATGGCTCAAGCCTGTAATCCCAGCACTTTGGGAGGCCGAGACGGGTGGATCACGAGGTCAGGAGATCGAGACCATCCTGGCTAACACGGTGAAACCCCGTCTCTACTAAAAAATACAAAAAAATAGCCGGGCGCAGTGGCGGCGCCTGTGGTCCCAGCTACTCGGGAGGCTGAGGCGGGAGAGTGGCGTGAGCCCGGGAGGCGGAGCTTGCAGTGAGCTGAGATCGCCACAGCACTCCAGCCTGGGCGACAGAGCGAGACTCCGTCTCAAAAAAAAAAAAAAAAAGAAAAGGAATAAAAACAAAAACAAACAGAAAAAGGTAGAATTGCCCTGTTGAAGGGAAAGTAGGGATCCAGGCACTTGGTTCTGCTTTTTAAATTCTTCTGCTCCTCCCCAAGCAATAGGTTCTAGATCTGACGGTTCTAGGTGGAGGGAGGCTTTAGAACATGTGTGCCCTGAATTCATTCACCTTCCCAGAGTTCATTCCCCTGCCCTTTTTTTTTTTTTTTTTTTTTTGAGGCAGAGTCTCGCTCTGTCGTCTAGGCTGGAGTGCAGTGGCGCGATCTCGGCTCACTGCAAGCTCCGCCTCCCGGGTTCAGGCCATTCTCCTGTCTCAGCCTCCCAAGCAGCTGGGACTACAGGCGCCTGCCACCACGCCCGGCTAACTTTTTTTTGTATTTTTAGTAGAGATGGGGTTTCACCGTGTTAGCCAGGATGGTCTTGATCTCCTGACCTCGTGATCCACCCACCTCGGCCTCCCAAAGTGCTGGGATTACAGGCTTGAGCCACCGTGCCTGGCCCTGCCCTTTTTTTTAAAGAGATAGTCTCGCTATGCTGCCCAGGCTGGTCGAAAAGTCCTGGACTCAAGCGATCCTCCCGCATCGGCCTCCCAAAGTGCTGCGATTACAGGAGTGAGCCACAGTGCCCAACCCTCATTACCTTTTTAGAAAGCACCTCCTGACGTTGGCAGTGACGTTTATTATTCTGGGGGATGGGAGTTATATACAGCAGTGACCCGGAGCCCCTCACCCCCACCAGGCTTAGGTGGGGACAGGAGGTGTTGGCAGAAGGCACACAGTGGCAGTAGCCCAGAAGAGGCCAGGAAGTAAGGGTGGGCATGTGATGTGTCCTGGGAGACCCAGATGAGGAAACTGAGGCTCAGTGAGGGCCTCAGGTCACACAGCAAGGTGTGAAGGCAGCTGGTCCCGAGAGCTTGTGCTGGTTGCTTCTCTCTTGCCTGGGCTACAGGAGGACGCAGGGGCAGCCCCCGCCCTTCTTCCTGGGGGCACTGGGAGGGCTGGGTGGGAGCTCTTGTTCCTGGTATTTCCTGTGGGAAAAGGCCAGTGAGGTTGGAGTGGAAGTGCTGGGGACAAGGACGACGGGAAGGGGACTCGGCTCACCGGACAGCCCGCACCAGCTGTTCAAAAGCCTCGTCCACGTTGAGACGCAGTTTGGCCGAGGCCTCAAAGTAGGCCACGTGGTGGGAGGCACCGAAGGCAGATGCTTCTGATCGGGGGACCTGGGGGTGCGGGGGACACGGAGGAGTCAGGTCCCTGCCCTCAGGGTGACCGCAGCTGGAGAGACAGACAGGCAGGCTGGATACTCTAGGAGAGGTGACCCACTGTGAGAACTCAAAGAGGAAGAGCTCCTGAGAGATTATGGAGGGAGATGCCGCAGGGGCTTGGTGTCCTGTAAGTGAGGGATGGGGGCGGGCTTCGTGGACACTTGCCCTGCTGTGCCTTAGATCACCAGGCGTGGGCAGGCCGGGAAGTCAGGGTGTTCCCAGCAGAGGCCAGCAGAGCCCCAGAGGCTGGAAATCCCCAAACCTTCGCCAAATGGATGAGTTATGTGTGGAAATTGTTGTGGGGTGTTGGGAGCAGGGAAAGGAGGGGCGCAACCGTGCGGGGCATCTGGCACCTGGGGAGGAACTGGGGAGCCATGGAGGGGGCTGGCCATGAGCAGGGGAGGTGCTGGGGCTGGTGGGAGGTTGGCTGGAAGGGAGGAACAAGAGGAAGGGGCAAAGAGAGCTGGCGGATAGGGGTGAATGTCCTTTGTTCCATCCTGCAGCCTCTCCTGAGGACACCTGCGTGCTAGGCCCTCTGCTCGGTGATGCTGGGGACCCCGAAGGTCCGGTTTAGGGGTAACCCATCTAGGTGAGCAGTGTGACAGTGGCAGTTGCAGGACTGCAGGAACAGAGGAGGATGCTGATGGGGGACAGGTGTGCTGAAAAGAGCCTCCCAGGCTGAGATGGGGTCCCCACAAAGAGGGGTGTCCCGAACCTGGCGCTGTGCCTCCAGATCTGCCTTGTTCCCGACCAACACCACGGGGAAGTCGTCACGGTCCTTGACCCGGAGAATCTGCGTGAAGAGCTTGCCCACCTCGTTGAAACTGCGAGTGAAGCCAGAGGCATGAGATCCAGCCAGCTGCAGAGCCCAGGTCCTCCCCACACCCACCCACTGCTCCGCCACGGGCAACCCGTCACCTCTGCCGGTCATTAATGGCAAACACCAGCAGGAAGCCGTGGCCGGCACGCATGTACTGCTCTCTCATGGCCCCGAACTCCTCCTGGCCCGCAGTGTCCAGGACTGCACAGATAGGGAGAGGGGCCATTGTGGGGACCAGGCTCCCCCCAGTCACCCCCAAGAGCCCTCAGCCCCCGCTGACACCACCCCCATCCATTATCCATCCCCGCCGCCCTCACTGTCCAGCCGGGCCAGGATGCCATCCACACTGCAGATCTTCGTGTAGGAGTCCTCAATAGTGGGGTCGTAGTCAGACACGAAGTAGGACTGGCAGGATGGGGAGAGGATAGTTATTGCAGTGCCCTGGCAGACAGGATGAAGCCCTGCCCCTGGGATGCCTCTCTCAGTCTCTGTCCCTCTCTCTCTAAATGTCTGCCCCCTTTCTCTGGGTCTCTGTTCTCTCTGTCTCTCTGAGTTTTTTTTTTCGACCGAGTCTCGCTCTGTCGCCCAGGCTGGAGTGCAGTGGTGCGATCTCGGCTCACTGCAAGCTCCGCCTCCCAGGTTCACGCCATTCTCCTGCCTCAGCCTCCCAAGTAGCTGGGACCACAGGCACCCGCTACCATGCCCGGCTAACTTTTTCTATTTTTGAGTAGACATGGGGTTTCACCGTGTTGGCCCGGATGGTCTCGATCTGCTGACCTTGTGATCCACCTGCCTCGGCCTCCCAAAGTGCTGGGATTACAGGCATGCGCCATCATGCCCGGCTCATTTTGTATTTATAGTAGAGATGTGTTGGTCAGGCTGGTCTCGAACTCCTGACCTCAGGTGATCCGCCCTCCTGAGCCTCCCAAAATGCTGGGATTACTGGCGTGAGCCACCGCGCCCCGCCCTGTCCTTCTCTCTCTCTAAATGTCTGTCCCTGTTGCTGGGTCTCTGCCCCCTTTTCTCTGGGTCTCTGTCCCCTGTGTCTGAGTCTCTCTTTCCCTCTCTCTGGGTCTCTGTCCCCTTCTCTTTGGGTAGCTGCTCCCCTGCCCCCCTTTCCCTGCCTCCCACCAGTCTTCTTCTCTCTGAGTCACTCCTGGTCCTCTCTTTCTGGTATAAGGTACATGTCCCACATCATCATTACATCCTAGCTGTGTGACACTGAACAAATCACTTCCCCTCTCTGAGCCTCAGTTCCTCAGTTTCTTCATTTGAAAAAGGAGGCTAAGAACAGCACTACACTCCATCCAGCACCGGCGAGATTCAGAGCAAATCCCTGTTAAATATTGAATGTATCGGTTATCGGAGGCGTTATTGTCCAGACTGCCTGTTTATATCTCTCCCTCCTCTTCTGCCTCCTCCCTCTCTTCTTCCTTCTCCCCCGTCCCCTCCTCCTGCTCAGGCGGCCTCCAGTGTCTCCTCCCAGGGGAAGGTCCCGGTTCCAATCCGGCTGTGGAGAGGCTGCCCCACCCTCGGGCCCCGGCCCCTCCCTTCCTGCCTGGGTCCTGCCCGCTGCCAGCCAGGCCTTAGGCCAGCTCTGGGACTGCCTCTGGGTGCAAGGGGCCCAGGGCTGGGGCCTTTCTCTACACAAGAAGGGCTCCCTCCCAGGCTCTTGCTGGGGTCTTTTGGTGGGGGTGGGATGGAGGTGTCCTGGGGCCCCAGGGCCTCTGCAGTAGCATCTCAGGCGGAGACACTTTTCTAGGATTTCTTTGAAGCAGGGAGGACCTCCCTCAGGAATGGGGAGGAGGTTTCCTGGGTAGGGGTGGAGTTTCAGGAAAGAAGGGGTGATTTGGAGGCTAGGGGTCTGAATACTGCATCTGTCAGTTACAGGGGTGCTTGGTGAGGGCTTGTCCTGGAGGGAGGCTATAAGGACCAGGCCCTGGGAGGGACTGTGGCTCTGGGGGTAGTTAGGGGCGTGACCTCAGAGCACAGCATGAGAACCTCAGGGCTGAGAACTGGGGGCTAGCCCTGAGGTGGCGCAGGGGTTTTGGGAGGTTATAGTATATACAGTCTTAGAAACACTGAGTTCATTTATGGGGTCAGAGAGACTCCCAAGGAGTAGCTCTTTCTGGGGGTGCCAAGAATCTGGGGGCTTCTTCTTTGGAGATTGTTTGAGAGCTATCCAGGGTTTCTGAGAGCGGCTCAGGGAGTTGCAGTGGAGAAAGCACGGGATGGAGGAGGGGCTGGTTTTCCTTGGGGGTGGGGTGGGAGAGTGGAGGTTTGGGTCTTGAGGAATGGGGGATTGTCAGGACTTGGGGTCTTGGGAGATTTCTGGAATGGCCAAGGGGCAGGATCTCTTTTTAAATCTCGGGTTGGAAAGCAGGACTGTCTTAGGGCTGGGTAGTCCCAGAAGAGTCTCAGGGCCAGGGTCTGTGTAGAATTTCTAGGTTCTAGGGTCGGTCATGGAAGGGGCTAAGAATCGAACGTTGGGACGGGCAAGGTAGCTCACGCCAGTAATCCTAGCACTTTGGGAGGCCAAGGCAGGCCGATCACGAGGTCAGGAGTTCGAGACCAGTCTGGCTAATATGGTGAAACCCCGTCTCTACTAAAAAATACAAAAATTAGCCAGGCGTGGTGGCATGCGCCTGTAGTTCCAGCTACTCGGGAGGCTGAGGCAGGAGAATTGCTTGAACCCAGGAGGAAGAGGTTGTAGTGAGCCAAGATCGTGCCACTGCACTCCAGCCTGGGGGACAGAGCGAGACTCTGTCTCAAAAAAAAAAAAAAAAAAACAGAATGTGGGGGAATCTCAAAGGTGTTGGGCACTGGCGTTCTCCCAGGAAGGTTCTCAATGGCTTAGAGGGGAAGTTGGAGACTGGGATTTGGGGGAGATAGGGCTCAGGGTGGTGGAAGGTGGCACCGAGGGTGTGGTGGGGGAGCCTGGGAGTGCTTAGGGTCCCAATGGGGTGAGTGTTCTATATTTAGCATGCTCCCAGGAGGTGCTCAAAGCCAGGTCAGCAGGTAAGCGGGGTCTGGGGCACTGGGGGAGGGAATGGTGGGTCTCAGGATGCGAGTGCAGAAGGAAGGCTCCCCCGTGCAGGGGATGGAGGCTCTCCAAGAGTTTAGGTTACAATCTGTGGGGATCTTTTAAGATTAGAGGGCCTTATAGGAGGGTCTCAGTGACGGGTCAAGGGGGAAAAGGGGTCTCGGGGATCCCCCCAAGGGCTCAGTTCTGGGTCCCAGGGACACCCTCCCGGGTGAGGGCC
The DNA here is from genome assembly GCF_002776525.5 of Piliocolobus tephrosceles. Taxonomy (NCBI): domain Eukaryota; kingdom Metazoa; phylum Chordata; class Mammalia; order Primates; family Cercopithecidae; genus Piliocolobus; species Piliocolobus tephrosceles. Next base: position 6,584 of record NW_022328480.1, on the reverse strand, counting down.
CACTACCTGGATGAACTGGATGGTCAGCGCGCTCTTGCCCACGCCGCCGCCGCCCACGACCACCAGCTTGTGTGTCTCGCTGGGTGGGGGGTCCCCGGGCCCAGGTCCCCCGCCCCGGGGCCGCCCCCGCCCTGTCCCGGACGCCGCCCCGCTGCTCATGTCGCCACCGCTGCTGCAGCCTTCGCTACCGCCTGCGGGGGAGCCGGGCGGGACCCGGGGGGGGGGGGGGGGGGGGGGGGCGGGCTACGCTAATGAGGCTACTGCATAATCATGAGCTCTGGCGAGGAAGGCTCGCGTCTCGGCACACTTAAGGAGGAGGACGGGCCAAAGAAAGGGAGGAGCTATGTTAATAAGGGAAAGAGTACGGGATTCGCTGCGAAGGGGAATTCCGAATGAGGCGGGGCTATGCTAATGAGAGACCTGTGCTCGCCCTGAGCGGCGCCACGCGCTCTCAGCGGGAGGGCGGTCTGTGGGCGTGGCTATGCTAATATAAATTTATTCTTTCAGCAGACGGGGCGGGAAGCTCGTCAGGAGAGGGGATATGCAAATAAGGACCCCTGTGACACTGCTGCTTGGGGCATGGTCTCTGAGGCCTTAGTATGGTAGGCGGGGCTCGTCGACTCGCGCGCGCGGCCGTATATAGGGCGCTCCGAAGCAGCAGCAGGTTTTGAGGAGAAGCTCCACCTCCCTCCTGGGATCCTAGCCAAGCTTTCGACCCGGGCGTCTGGGTTAGAGTCTAGAGTCTCCGCCTGCTAAGGGACCCAGGCTTCCGGTTCCCGCTGTCCCAGCCAAGCGGAAGACAGACTGGGAGGAGAGTGGGGCCCTAGAGGGGGACAGCGGGGTAACGGGGCAGGGAGGGGCCGTGAGATCACTGCATTCCTAATCCATGAGCCAGCTCGACCAAGTTGGGATGCCTGGGTCATGAAGAGCCTGGGGCCAGGATTTCTGGGTCTTGAAGGAGGAGGAAGCCGAGGGCCCAGACTCCTTGGTCCCTAGGAGAAAATGGGCTGCAGATGTGGACTCCTGGGTCCTGGGGAGGAGGATGTCAGGGAGGAAGGCGTCTGGGGTCCTTAGTTTGGTAAAGGAGGGAGCCGGGGACCTGGACTCTTAGGTCCAGGGGTTAGAGAGGCTGGGGACCCAGGATTCTGGGTCTGAGTGAGGCCACTGGGTTGGGGGACCCGAATTCGTATGTGAGAGCTTGAGACCAGGACTAGTCTGGGAGACCTACTCTTGGGTCTGAGGAAGGAAGAATCAGACTCCTGAGTCCAAGGGAAGAGGGAAATAGGAGTCTGGACTCATCTCTGAGTGAGAGGATTGGGAATTCAGACTTCTCTGTACTGAATGAGGCGGCTATGGGGTCAGGCTTCTAGGTTCTAAGTTTATTTTTATTTATTTATTTTTGAGCGGAGTTTCCTTCTTGTAGCCCATGCTGGAGTGCAATGGCGCAATCTCGGCTCACTGCAACCTCCGCCTCCCGGGTTCAAGCGATTCTCCTACCTCAGCCTCCCGAGTAGCTGGGATTACAGGCGTTAGCCACCGCGACCGGCTAAGTTTTGTATTTTTAGTAGAGACTGGGTTTCACCGTGTTGGTCAGGCTGGTCTTGAACTCCTGACCTCAGGTTATCCGCCTGCCTCGGCCTCCCAAAGTGCTGGGATTACAGGCGTGAGCCATCGCGCCCGGCCTATTTTTATTTTTTAGAGACGGGGCCTCGCTATGTTGCCCAGGCTGGCCTCCAACTTCTAGGCTGAAGCGATCCTTCCGCCTCAGTCTCCCGAGTAGGACTACGGTGTGCGCCACTGCATCCCGTCTGGTTCTAAATTTAGGGGGACCTAGAGGATCTGGATTCTGAGAGCCCCAGAATGTGGGTAGGACGACATCCAGCAAGTCGTGCTCACTCCGCCGAACTACAATTCCCTTGCATCTATTCTGTTTAGTACCTTTTACGTCACCTCCTGTTCCGCCACCCTTTCCGCGCCCGCGCAGGGCACTGTGGGGCGTCATCGCGGGCTACGGCGGCCCCGCCCACTTCACCTCTCACCCCACTAGCTGTCCCCGCGCGACAGAGGCGGTGCGCGGACTACGCCTCCCGGCGTGCATCGCGCGGACCCCGCCCCATGTGTCCCATTGGCTTCTGGGAAACCGAGTCCGGTTGCGTTTCCGCCGGCCTTCACGGCGCCGTGCTCGGTACTTGAAATCCCGACAAGCTCGGCGGCGCTTTAGCTCCGCCTCTCTCCTCCTTTGCTGACGAACCCCGCCCCAGCCTGCCCCGCCCCGCGCCGGGGCCGGAGCCGCAGCCCGAGCGGCGGGGTAAGATGGCGGCGGCGGTCCGGGCCGCGGGGCTCGGGCCTATTGGGGTGGGCGGGGCGGAGTTGGGTCGCTAGTTGTCCCGGGGTCCTCCCCACAAGCCACGGGTCCTGGAGGGCTTCATGGGGCGGTCTCGGGCCCGGCAGCTGCGGCGAAACCTGGCGCCGAGAGGGGGGCCTTCTCAGGGCCCTGGGACGCATCCGTGGGTTCCTGGGGGCGTCAGTGGGGCGTCTCCGAGAGGACCGGGGGCGTCCCTGGGCCTAGACCGAGCCTAAGGCCTGCCCTCCATCATATAGCTGGCCTGGATCGTGTCTGTAGACACTGTAGATTGTCTTTATGGGCTGACCGGGGACTAGGGTCTGGTTAGAGGGTTCTGGGGCCATCTTGAGATCTTGAGATATATCCCAGGGGTGAAGGAGGGTCTGCAAGACCTGAGGAGTATCTTCAGAGCCATCTAGAGCGCCTGGGGTATGTCTGTTGGGGCTGGAGTCTACCTGGGCTGGCCTGAGGATGCAACTGGTCTGCATAGGTCTGGGGCCGTTTATCAGGCCTAGAATAACTGCCAAGGGCTAGCAAGTCTTAGAGCCCCCTAGGGGGTTGGGATATGCCCACCAGGGGAGGGCGTCAAATATTGAGATGTACTGAGGGTCTGGGGTCTCCAGGGTATGGGTAGTGTCTAATAATGGGTGACAGGAGGCTGGGGGCAGTTAGAAGGACCTGGAACCATCTAGGTGGCTTGAATATGACTGCAGGAATGCAGTTTTTATGCCTGGAGCAAATTCAAATGCCTTTCAGGTCGGATCAGCTTGTGGCGAATAATACAGAAAGAGAATGAGAAAATTTTGCCCAGCTTAGATATACTTGCCCTTCAGAAAGTGATTCAAATGAAAAATGTTTTAAAATTCTGCATTACCCTGGGGGTTATTGAGAGAGTTAGAATTAATCTACTTTAGGCTGGAAGAGTCTGGAGGGTCATCTAGACCCACTATTACAGTGCTTTTCAAACCATGTTGACCGTGATCTGCATTAAGATACATTTTTTCATTAAGACCTAGTATAGACAGTCATAATGTATTTGACATTATATAACATAATGTGTTAACATTAACTCACCTTCCACAAATTGACATTTCCACTTACTACTTGCGATGTGCTGCGAAGAACTATTTTGTTCTATTTACTTTTTATAACAAGCTATTTGTGAAGCACTAAACTGGTATATGACCCTGTTGTTGGGGAAACCACTGATCCAGACAGGACCTAGCAGTATCTGCAGAGCATTCTTCTGTCCAAAAGATCTAAGTAGCTGAGGGTGTGTCTGCAAAGCCTGGTGCTGTCTAAATGAGCAAGCAAGCATCTTTGTATACTGCAGAGGGTTTGGGGATCCCTGAGCCTATAGTCAGCAGATGTTGATTAAGCTTCTCATATGTGACAGTCACTGTTCTAGGTAGCATGTGCTTCCCCGGGAGGTGCTGGAGAACAGTCCCAGGGCCAGGAACTGCCCACGGGGCTGAGCATATTGAGTGTTGGTAAAAGAGGCTGGGATGTAATAGACTATCAGGGTTGGGTGTGTCTTAGGAAGTTAGGAATTAGGTGGACCTGGGAGGCTGAATGTAGAGGCTTGGCATGGTTTGAAAATCTATATGGGATGTAGAACAGGACCAGGGTCTTGTCTTTGCAAGAATGCTGTGGGGGAAGCAGGGAGGCAGATGTAGGGGAAACCTGAGCTTTAAGGGCTAATAGTGTCATTCCTGTTCATCCGTATTGAGCACTTGAGGTACTCTAACTGTGTGGCAGAAGTCAGGCTTTCAATATTCACAGCCATTCTCTGAGATAGATACTCCTGTTTCGTGCATTTACAATTAAGCATACTGAGTTGTGGGTTAGGGATTTTGAAGCTTTCTAGGAATTTTGAGATTGGATATTGTCTTACGAGTAGCAGATTTGACAGTCGTGGGGAAGCTTACAGCTGAAATATTCATATTTTTCTGAAGCCCTAATCAAGACATCCACCGTTTAATGGATGATCTTTCAACTGCCTGACTGGGGAATCGTATCAAAGAATTTCCATGACATTGCAAAGGCTTTGGGCAGATGGCAATAAGTAAATGCCTCCTATAAAGTTTCCCTTCAGCATGCCTTTCTGAAGTTTAGCGTTTTCATGTTAAAAATGGCATACTGGTTTTGCAGATCACTCAGTGAAGTTTCCAACTTAGGTATATAAATAAAATTTGGGGGTTTTCCTCACCATCGAGGACAGTTGATGCTCTAGGAAGCTGTGTGGTGTTTGAGGCATGGCGTTGAATATTGCCCAGCACATTGGCCTTGGGAAAGGTGGGTTTATAGGACGGTGGAACACACTCTGCAATCACGGTGCAGCACACACAGAAAATCTCGGTGTTGGCTTTGCCTCTTAGGAGGCCAGGGAACGAGGTCTTGAAATTTGGATACGTTGTTGGGAAAGCTGCGGGAATTGAGGAGTGAAATGTTAAAAGTGGAGGCCGGGGAGGCCTCCCTTTGACATAAGAGGCACCTGAAACCCAGAAAAAAGGAAGAGAATTGCTCCTAGTCCCTGGGGTGTCTATGCTGGGCCCAGCGCCCACCCAAGCACAGGGTGGAGCGGGATGAGGTGGAGGAGAGGAGGGGTGCCAAAGGGGATGCTGAGGGAGATAGTGTGGGGCCCTTGAGGTCTTCATGTCTATCCTCTCCTTCCGTCCTTTCTCCCGGGACCTCCACTCCAAACTGTCACCCCTGGACCCCCAGGTGACCATGGAGGAAGAAGATGAGTCTCGAGGGAAGACGGAGGAGTCGGGCGAGGATCGGGGCGATGGTCCGCCAGACAGAGACCCCACACTTTCTCCTTCTGCCTTTATCCTGGTGAGGCTGCTGGGCTCCTGGCACTGAGGGATGGAGGAGCTGGGCATCCACACTCCAGGGGCCTGACTCCGGGGCCCAAGGCAGGGGCACTGGACTCCTGGCTCCCGTGAAGCACTTGAGTCTGGCTGTCAGTGTCTGGGATGTCTGTCTCCCAAGGGGCAGAGGTTGCAAAGCATCTGCCTGGGTCCTCTGACGCTTGGTTCTTCCCCCCTTCCCCAGCGAGCCATCCAGCAGGCTGTGGGAAGCTCCCTGCAGGGGGACCTGCCCAATGATAAAGGTATGGTGGCTTCCGGTTCCTTTCAGCCCCGCCCTCTCTCGGCGCTCTTTATCCTAATGTCATTGATAGAAGCTTTTCTGAAGCCACCTGGGTGGCACCCTTGTGCTGGCACGGGGAGCCAAAAATGGGCAGATACCCTGTGGCTGCCTTGGAAGGGCCTAATGTGCGGTGGAAGGGAGACAGGCACAGTGCTGGGAGAGGGCAGGAGGCCCACCTCAGCTAGCATGGTGGGAGACGGGTCAGGGCACCTTCCCAGAGCGGGGACAGGTGAACGGGCTCTCTAAGGACCTATGAGTCTAAGGACCTAGGATTAGAGGGAAGCCTGATTGGCTGCAGCAGGCCCACAGCACAGGTGCGGCAGCGAGGAGCTGTGCTGGGGTTCCTTGGGGCTGGCATGCAGGAAGGTGTGAGTGGGGTTGGGGGAGGCAGGAAACGTCTGTGGGGACTGCATCCCAGCAAGGCCTGAATGCCAAGTTGAGGTGTCTGAGGGCAGACAGGAGGACAAATGGCTGAGCATCAGAACCTCAGAAGTGGGTGCTGGGAAGTCCTCCTGGGAGGCAGAGCGTGGAGGCCTGGAGAGCAGGCGAGAGGCTGGTTCCGCTGTCAGGAACTAGATCAAGCTCCTCTTTCCTCTACCCCACAAGTCTCGGCAGCGAGTCCCCTGTGTCCAATACCCCATGCAAATCTCTCACCAGATGGCTCTCGGTGTCATGGCCTTCGATGGCGGCGCTGCCGGAGTCCACGGTCAGAGCCCCGTTCCCAGGAATCAGGGGGGACTGACACAGCTACTGTGAGTAAGAAGAGGGGGCTGGGGGCCTGACTCACGGGTATTGGAGGAAGGGATGGGTGCCTGAGTCTGAGAGAATGGGGTTTGGGGACCTGGACTCCTGGCTCTGCGATGCTGACCAGGGGCAATGTTGGAGAGTCTGGGGGCCTGATCTGGGCCTGAGCTTTGAGTGCTGATGGCTGTCAAGCTACAGGAATTAGATCCTCAGTTTTCTTTTTTTTTTTTCTTTTGAGACAGAGTCTCGCTCTGTCCCCCAGGCTGAAGTGCAGTGGCGCGATCTCGGCTCACTGCAAGCTCCGCCTCCTGGGTTCCCGCCATTCTCCTGCCTCAGCGTCCGG
>NW_022328479.1:18912-23424 GCF_002776525.5 Piliocolobus tephrosceles | reverse complement strand
GGAATTCTGGGATAGGTGGTTAGGATGGTTTTGGGAATTCTGGGATAGGTGGTTAGGATGAGGCTAGGAATTCTCAGGTAGATGGTTAGGATGGGGCTGGGAATTCTGGGATAGATAGTTAGGATGGTTTTGGGAATTCTGGGATAGATGGTTAGGATGAACCTGAGAGTTCTGGGGTAGAATTTAGGATGACACTGAGAATCTGAGCCAGGCCAGAAAGCACAGTGTAAGTGTCACTAGTCAGGCCCCGCCTCCTCTGTCCTTTGAGGAGACCAAGACTCCAGTTGTCTCTGCTGATCTGCAACCTAGGGGAAACTGAGGCACGGATCTGAGACCTGGCTGTTGAGTTTGGGGTATGTGGGTCCAGGGCGGCATCCAGCTGACCCATTGGCTTCCCGCAGGATGCCCTGCACACGTTCCCACAGCTGCAAGTGGAGCAGAGTGAGGAGGGTTCCCCGGAAGAGGGGGCTGTGCGGCTGCGGCCGGCCGGGGAACCATACAACCGCAAGACGCTCAGCAAGCTCAAGAGGAGCGTGGTCAGAGCCCAGGTGGGCCCTGGGGCCAGGGCTGGGAGTGGGGAGTGTGGCGGTGTGTGCGGAGGGAGGAGAGGGGCTGCCCAGCGCCGGGCCGGAGGGGCTGAGGCATCTCTACTCCTACCCAGGAGTTCAAGGTCGAGCTGGAAAAGTCGGGATACTATACGCTCTACCATTCACTCCACCACTATAAATACCACACCTTCCTGCGCTGCCGGGACCAGGTGAGCCCCACCCACAGCACCCATCGCCCTGGGATTCCAACCCTTCTGACCTCTCAGGATCCGAGGGTCCAAGCCTATCCCCATCCTGCCGCAGACCCAAGAGTTCAGGTCCTTCTCTCTTGGACTTAAGGATGCAGCCCCCAGCCCTGGTCTCCCTGGGACACTGACATCTGACACCCCAGGTCCCAGCCCCTTCCCTCCCCAGAGGCCGCTGTGCCACCCTTCCCAGTGCCGTGTTTGACCTCTGCAGACCCTGGCCATCGAGGGCGGCGCCGAGGACCTGGGCCAGGAGGAGGTGGTCCAGCAGTGCATGCGGAACCAGCCGTGGCTGGAACAGCTCTTTGATTCCTTCAGTGACCTGCTGGCCCAAGCACAGGCCCACAGCCGCTGTGGGTGACCCCGCCCCAGCCTGTGATGGGGGCGCCTCCTCCATGAACCAAGAATTGGGACAGAACCGTGTCCTCAGGAGCTAACCCCTGGGCTCCATCGTCGGGGAAAGGGGGTCACGGGTCAGGGTGTGTCTATGCTGCCCCCTCCAGGGCAGGGTTCAGAGTCCGACTCCCCCCCTCTCCCGAGCCCCCTCCACTCCCTCCCCATTCCTCCCACTGTTCGGTGTACAGAGAAATTATTTATATATATGTATAAATGTCTATTTAGTAACGGTTTCCCTCTCCCCTTGCCCCGACCCCTCCTCCACAGCCACAGCCCCCGCCCCCTCCACCTTGTACATAATGTATAGGAAAAGTCTATGTATGACTGGCGGGGGTGGGGTGGCTTCAGAGAGCTGGGGGACCCCTTCCCCCCAAGTCCCCCTGCAGGCCGAGATCTTTGCTAAAGGCCATTCCCTCCCCAGGGCATTTGGCGTCGGGTGGGAGGGGAAAACGCATCTTGTTAATTATTTTTAATCTTATTTATTGTACATACCTGGGGCAGGGGGCTGGGGAGGTGGAGAGGGGAGAAGGGTCCCCTCTCTCTGCCCCCCCACTCCTTTTCTACGGCGATTTGTCTGTGTCTGGCCCCCACCCGCTGCCCCCCCCATTGTTGTCTGGATGTGGTTCTATTTTTTATCGGTCTCCTTTCCCCTCCTCCCTGTTCTCGCCCCCTCCACCCCGCCCCTGCTCCCACCACCCTTTGTCTCTTGCTCTTTCTTGGGCTTCTGTACAACTCAACTTGTATACACTGTGTACACACAACCAGCCAAACGAAAACCCAACGGCAAACACTTTACCGGCAGGCTGGAGTGCCTCTGTCCTGCGGCGCTAGGGTGGGTGGCAGTGGTGGCAGGGGCAGAGGGTCAGGAACAGGACTTTCCTAGAGCCCTGGGCAGTGGGGGGCCTGAGGCTGGCATATGTTCTGTGTCCTCACACAGCAAAGTATCCCACCCTGAAATTTAATGACTTCAGACAACACATACTTATCATTGGGGGGTTTCTTTTGTTTTTTTTTTTTGAGACGGAGTCTCGCTCTGTCGCCCAGGCTGGAGTGCAGTGGCGCGATCTCGGCTCACTACAAGCTCCGCCTCCTGGGTCTACGCCATCTCCTGCCTCAGCCTCCCGAGTAGCTGGGACCACAGGCGCCCGCCATCTCACCCGGCTAGTTTTTTGTATTTTTAGTAGAGACGAGGTTTCACCGTGTAGACCAGGATGGTCTCGATCTCCTGACCTCGTGATCCACCCGTCTCGGCCTCCGAAAGTGCTGGGATTACAGGCTTGAGCCACCACGCCTGGCCTCTTTTGTTTTTTAGCTAAAGACAGGATTTCGCTCTGTCACCTAGGCTGGAGTGCAGTGGTGTGATCATAGCTCACTGCAGCCTCCAACTCCCTGGCTCAAGCGATCCTCCTGCCTCAGCCTCCCAAAGTGACGGGATTATAGGCAAGAGCCACTGTGCCTGGCTCTGTGTTCCTTACATTACCCAGGCTGGCCTTGAACTTCTGAGCTTAAAGGATCCTCCTGCCCCAGTCTCAAGTAGCTGGCATTACAGGTGCATGCCACCACACCCAGCTCAAATCCTGTGGTTTTTTTTTTTTTTTTTTGGAGACAGAGTCTCACTCTGTTGCCCAGGCTGGAGTGCAGTGGTTCAGTCTTGACTCATGCAACCTCAACCTCCCCGGTTCAAGCGATTCTCCTGCCTCAGGCTCCCAAGTAGCTGGGATTACAGGGGCCCACCACTATATCCGGCTAACTTTTGTATTTTTAGTAGAAACGGGGGTTTCACCACGTTGGCCAGGCTCGTCTCGAACTCCTGACCTGAAGTGATGCGGCAACCTCAGCCTTTCAAAGAGAGTACAGGTGGGAGCCAACGTACCTGGCCTCAAGTCCTGTATTGTATCCAAGTGAGTGGTCCATGGTACAGCACTCTCAGAGTTCCCCAAGAGCTTGTAGAAATGTAGAATCTGCACGGGCAGCAGACGAGAAGGCAGGTCGAATAGGACTGTTTCCCCTCCTCCCACCCTTAAAGGAAAAGATGGAGAATCTCAGGCTGTTGCTCCCGTCTACTTGATCAGAACCCACTTTTTAGTAAAATGCCAAGAGGATTCTCAAGCACATTCAAGTTTGAAGAACCATGTTCTAGAACAAGAAGGTTAAAAATGTGCAGGTTGGCTGGGCACAGTGGCTCACGGCTATAATCCCAGCACTGTGGGGGGCCGGGGTGGGTAGATCACTTGAGGTCAGGAGTTCAAGACCAGCCTGGCCAACATCGTGAAACCCCGTCTGTACTAAAAATATGAAAATCAGCTGGACGTGGTGGCGTGTGCCTATAATCCCAGCTACTTGGGAGGCTGAGGCAGGAGAATAGCTTGAAACCAGGGGGCGGAGGTTGCAGTGAGTTGAGATCATGCTATTGCACCAATCCAGCCCTGGTGACAGAGCGAGACTCCGTCTCAAAAACTAAAAAATGTGGAGGCCAACTGGCAATATTTTAGAACCCAGCCTATGAAGCAGTGAACAGGCTGTTGCCATTCCAGAGCCTAGATGGATGGACCACCAGTGTTCCAGAACCCTGGCTTAGTCCATGGGTAGGGACCCAATGTGAGATTTGAGGGTGGAGCATCAGCATTCCAGATGCCCTTTTAGGTGAGATTGAGGAAGAACCCTCATCGTTCTAGAACCTTTGAGTATTGTTCAGGGGTGTCCAAGGAGAGAATATAGTCATGGGTTCTTTGTGTCTGGTTGGACCAGTAAAGGCCCTTCCTCATCCCTCTTTTTTGTTTATTATTAGAAACAAACTAAAAACTATGGCTTCAGGCTGCTAAAAGCCTGAAACAAAACATCAAAATAAGGTGGGTTGGACAAATTTGGACTCTAGACCATCACATGTTACAGTTTTTTGTTGTTTGTTTGTTTTTTGACAGAGTCTCTGTCACCCAGGCTGGAGTGCAGTGGTGTGATCTCAGCTCACTGCAAGCTCCGCCTCCCGGGTTCATGCCATTTTCCTGCCTCAGCCGCCCAAGTAGCTGGGACTACAGGTGCCCGCCACCACTCCGGCTAATTTTTTTGTGTGTGTTTTTAGTAGAGACGGGGGGGTTTCACCGTGTTAGGCAGGATGGTCTCAGTCTGACCTCGTGATCTACCTGCCTTGGCCTCCCAAACTACTGGAATTATGGGCAAGAGCCACCGCTCCTGGCCACAAGTTACAGATCTTAGAGCCCTAGTTTCCGACTAGAGGATGGATAGTAGCATTTGAGAACCATAATGGGCGAGTCAACAATAGACCTTGAGGCCAAGCGTGGTGGCTCACGGTTGTAATCCCAGCA
>NW_022328479.1:0-18812 GCF_002776525.5 Piliocolobus tephrosceles | reverse complement strand
TTTTTTTTTTTTTTTTTTTTGAGACAGGGTCTTGCTCTGTCTCCCAGGCTGGAGTGCAATGGTGCTATCTTGGCTCACTGCAACCTCCAACTCCCAAGTTCAAGCGATTCTCCTGCCTCAGCCTCCTGAGTAGCTGGGATAACAGGTGCATGCCACCACTCCTGGCTAGTTTTTGTATTTTTAGTAGAGACGGGGTTTCACCATGTTGGTCAGGCTGATCTTGAACTCCTGACCTCGTGATCCGCCCATCTCAACCTCCCAAAGTGCTGGGATTACAGGCATGAGCCACTGCACCTGGCAAACCCTATCTCTTAAAATTACAAAAATTAGCCGGGCATGGTGGCTTGCACCTGCTACTCAGAAGGCTGAGCAGGAGATTCGCTTGAACCTGGGAGACTGAGGTTGCAGGGAGCCCAGATCGCTCCATCACACTCCAGCCAGGGCAACAGTGAGACTCCGTCTCAAAAAATTTAGAAAAGGATCTTGAACTTTCTAGAATCATTGAGTTAAGAGGGCTGAGTACAAACCATTATTGTGCTTGAACTGTGGCCTGTAGGGGTGCAGCCTTTGATGGAAAGCCACACACTCAAGGTCCTGGACGAGGCTGTCAAACTGAGGCCAAATGCCAGGTGAAAGTGGCTCATGCCTATAATCCCAGCACTCTGGGAGGCCAGGGCAGGAGGATTGCTTGAGTCCAGCCTGGGCAACATGATGAGACCCTCATGTCTACAAAAAAAAAAAAAAAGTTAAAATTGAGGCCAAAGGATTGGCATTGTCCCAGGTCAGAGTTCCAGGATGGAAAGTGGGTGGAGCATTCTTTTTTTTTTTTTTTCCTTTTTGAGACAGAGTCTCGCTTTGTTACCCAAGCTTGAATGCAGTGGCATGATCTCGACTCATTGCAACCTCTGCCTCCTGGGTTCAAGCCATTCTTCTACCTCAGCTTCCCGAGTAGCTGGAATTAAAGGCACGTGCCACCGTGCCCATTTAATTTTTGTCAGTTTAGTAAAGACGGGGTTTCACCATGTTGGCCAGCATGGTCTCTAACTCCTGATCTCAGGTGATCCGCCCGCCTCGGCCTCCCAAAGTGCTGGGATTGATTGAGGTATGAGCCACCATGCTCGGCCTGGAGTAGAGTGTTGTGAGCGTGGACAGTGAGGTCAGGAATCGTCCCTTTAGGGACGGAATCACCTTGTGGTTGGCCTTTGGTATCCAGCTGCCCAAATTAGAATCCCAGCTGCAGCACTAACTGGGTAGGTTGGGTAACAGACCCCATCTTCACCTTTGCCATCTGTTAAATGGGCTTTTGTCAAAATGAAGGAAGACAACCAGTTTGGATCACCTGGCCTGCAGCTCCTGTGACCTGTAGCAGGAGATCTAGAGAAGCTTAACAGAGGTCCACGACATGACAGAAAAGGGAGAGAGACAGAGAAAGATAAAGATGGGGATATTGGCCAGGCATGGTGGCTCATGCCTGTAATCCCAGCACCTTGGGAGGCCAGGGCGGGTGGATCACCTGAGGTCAGGAGTTCAAGACCAGCCTGGCCAGCATGGTGAAACCCTGCCTCTACTGAAAATACAAAAATTTGTCGGGCTTGACCGGGTGCCGTGGCTCACACCTGTAATCCCAGCACTTTGGGAGGCTAAGGCGGGCAGATCACCTGATGTCGGGAGTTCAAGACCAGCCTGACCAACATGGAGAAGCCCTGTCTCTACTAAAAATACAAAATCAGCCAGGGTGGTGGTGCATACCTGTAATCCCAGCTACTCAGGAGGCTGAGACAAGAGAGTCGCTTGACCCCGGGAGGCAGAGGTTGCGGTGAGCTGAGATCACGCCATTGCACTTCAGCCTGGGTGACCAGTGAAACTCCATCTCAAAAAATAAAAAATAAAAAAATTGGTGGGGCATGCTGGCAGGCGCCTGTAATCCCAGCTACTTGGGAGGCTGAGGCAGAAGAATTGCTTGAGTCTGGGAGACGGAGGTTGCAGTGAGCCAAGATCATGCCCACGGCTCCCCGCCGAGGGGGGAGGGGGGGACCCCCCCCCGGAAAAAAAAAAAAAAAAAAAGATGGGGACATCAAAACCTGGAGAGCTTTAGAATCGTTGCTAGGGTCTGCCAGAGCGCAGGGGAGAGGAGGAACCGAATACATAATTGCTGGCATTAACAGTGCCTAGGGAGATGCCAGTTTTTTCGCTGTTGTCTGTTGATCTTTGGGACACTGGTGGCTGTAAACCTTCTAAAATGGTCTGCCAGTTGTGTGGAGCATTTGGGGGCAAGCGGTAACTTTTGTCACATTCTCAAAGTGCATCTTGGTCCTGCTAGAAGCAGGGTGCCCCAACCAAGAAGTTGGCCCCTTTGGCCTGTGTAGGAAAGACTCCGATCCTCTGCAGAGGGCACGTGGATGGTGAGATCTGGGAAGAGAAATGTTGGCACAGGACTCCTTCCTGTTGGGGGTGCAGTATCCGCAGCTGGCTCTTAGGTGAAAGTGTCAGAGCTTGTTTGGAAACTGACTGAAACATTGCCCACCCTCCTGCCCCACGACTCCCCATCCAGCAGGGGTGGACCCCTGGTGTGCAGAGGTCCTGGCAGGGAAGAGAGCCAACAAGTGACACAGTACATCCGAGCCCTACTTTTTCCCAGGGAAGAAGGTTGAGAACACGCCAAAGGTTCTATGATAATAGAACCCGGAAAGGGATATTAGCTAATCAGTGTTTTTTTTTTTTTTTTTTTTTTTTTTTTTTGGAGATAGAGTGTCGTTCTTGTTGCCCAGGCTGGAGTGCAATGGCACGATCTCGGCTCACTGCAACCTCCCCCTCCCGGGTTCAAGCGATTCTCCTGCCTCAGCCTCCCAAGTAGCTGGGATTACAGACACTCGCCACCACACCTGGCTAATTTTTGTATTTTTAGTAGAGAGGGGGGTTTCACCATGTTGGCCAGGCTGGTCTCGAATTCCTGTCCTCAGGTGATTGGCCCGCCTTACCCTCCCAAAGTGCTGGGATTACAGGCGTGAGCCACTGTGCCTAGCCCGCTAATCAGTGTTCTAATCCGGGATACAGAGGGACATTCATGGTTCTGGGGCAGAATGGAGAAGTGTCAGCCAGTCATTGATGGTGAGCACTTTGTATGCGCCAGGCTCATTCCTCCTCTGCAATCGTCTCCTTTAGCCTCGCACTCACCCTGTGAAGTAGCTTTGTATTTGCCCCCATTTTACAGATGAGACTGAAGTGGCAGAGCTGGATTTGAATTCAGGCAGCCTGGCCTTGCAAAGGCCATACTCCACCCTAGGACTAGGAAGCAGGTTCCAGGATGGGTGCGAGTAGAACCTTCAGGGATCGGGGCCCGGGGCACAGGGAGCAGATGGTTGACTGCTGACAGGTGGAGCCTCAAGTTCAGGGCATGGGGACATCTTGGTTGAGGGTTTTAGCCTGGCGTGTTGGGTAGGTTTGGGGCTTTAAGGGCTTTAAAGATGGCCAGTCACACAGGCTTGGGAGGTGGGTGGACGGTAGTCTCCAGTTGACTTCAGCCTTCCAGGGTAGCAAATAGTGGACAGGACTGCCCCTCACCCCCGCCTGGAGTGCAGTGGCCGGATGTCAGCTCACTGCAAGCTCCGCCTCCCGGGTTTATGCCATTCTCCTGCCTCAGCCTCCTGAGTAGCTGGGACTACAGGCACCTGCCACCTCGCCCGGCTAATTTTTTGTATTTTTTAGTAGAGACGGGGTTTCACCGGGTTAGCCAGGATGGTCTCGATCTCCTGACCTTGTGATCCGCCCGTCTCGGCCTCCCAAAGTGCTGGGATTACAGGCTTGAGCCACCGTGCCCGGCGGGGGAGAGTCTTAAGTGTTCCCAGGCTGGGCACGGTGGCTCATGCCTGTAATCCCAGAGCTTTGGGAGGCCGAGGCAGGAGGATTGCTTAAAGGAAGGAGTTCAAGACCAGTGTAGGCAACACCGCAAGACCCCATCTCCACAACAAAATGAAAAAGTAGCCAGGTGTGCGCTCGTAGTCCCAGCTACTTGGGAGGCCGAGGCAGGAGGATCACTTGAACCCAGGAGGTTGAGGCTGCAGAGTTGTGATCATGCAACTGCACTCCAGCCTGGGCAACAGAGCGGCACCCTGTCTCAAATAAATATATAAAATGTAAAGAACGAAGGGCTCCTTGGGAGGCTGAGGCGGGCGGATCACGAGGTCAGGAGATCGAGACCATCCTGGCTAACACAGCAAAACCCCGTCTCTACCAAACAAAATACAGAAAATTAGCCGGGCAAGGTGGCGGGCGCCTGTAGTCCCAGCTATTCGGGAGGCTGAGGCAGGAGAATGGCATGAACTTGGGAGGTGGAGCTTGCAGTGAGCTGAGATTGGGCCACTGCACTCCAGCCTGGGCGACAGAGCGAGACTCCATCTAAAAAAAAAAAAAAAGGTGTTCCTAGGACACAGATGGGCTTTGGGCTTCCAGACTGAAGTGTGTCATCCACTTACCCACTGTGGCCTTAAGACACCCGACACTTCTGCTCCTCCCAAGACAGAATGGGGGGTTGGATGGGGGGTGTCCACTTTGACCCCAAATTGGATTTAGTGTTTAGATCCAGATGTCAGTGCCACTGGGAACTTTCTGGAACTGAGAACTTGCCAGACGGCTGCTTGGACACCATTCCACCCACCTGTCCCTTCTTGATATACATTGAAGGTGAGAGTGGGACAGGCAGGGTTTGTAGCAGTTGCTTCCTGTCTCTTTTTATTTTTGTAGACAGGGCGTAGCTCTTGCCCAGGCTGGTCTCAAACTCCTGGCCTCAAGTGATCCACCCGCTTCGGTCTCCCAAAATACTGGGCTTACAAGCGTGAGCTACCACACCCAGCTGAGTTGCTGCCTGTTTCCAATGTCCTAGAACGTTCTATTGGAACGTTCTAGAAAGCACTATGCAATAGCCCACTCAGCAATGATAGGAATGTTGCCTATTTGCCCTATCTATTAAGATAGCCACTAGAGGTCGGGCGTGGTGGCTCACGCCTGTAATCCCAGCACTTTGGGAGGCCAAGGTGGGCAGATCACTTGAGGCCAGGAGTTCCAGACTAGTCTGGCCAATGTGGCGAAACCCTGTCTCTACCAAAAACACAAAAATTATCCGGGCATGGTGGCATGCGCCTGTAGTCCCAGGTACTCAGGAGGCTGAGGCAGGAGAATCACTTGAGCCCAGGAAACAGAGGTTGCAGTGAGTGGAAATCCTGCTACTGCACTCCAGCCTGGGTGACAGAGTGAGACTCTGTCTCAAAAAAAAAGAAAAAAAAAAAAAAAAGCCACTAGCCATGTGTGACAATTAGGTTTGCTCTGTTGCCCAGGCTAGAGTGCAATGGCACGATCTTGGCTCACTGCAACCTCTGCCTCCCGGGTTCAAGCTATTCTCATGTCTCGGCATCCTGAGTAGCTGGGATTACAGACGCCCACCACCGCGCCCAGCTAATTTTTTGTATTTTTAGTAGAGATGGGTTTTCGCCATGTTGGTCAGGTTGGGCTCGAACTCCCAATCTCAGGTGATCTGCCCGCCTCGGCCTCCCAAAGTGCTGGGATTACAGGCGTGAGCCACCGTGCCTGGCTTTTATTTTTTTATTTTTATTTTATTTTATTTTATTTATTTATTTATTTATTTATTTATTTATTTTTTGAGACAGAGTCTCGCTCTGTCGCCCAGGCTGGAGGGCAGTGGCCGGATCTCCGATCTCGGCTCGCTGCAAGCTCCGCCTCCCGGGTTCATGCCATAGCTGAGACTGTAGGTGCATGCTGCCATGACTGGCTAATTTTTTGTATTTTTAGTAGAGGTGGGGTTTTCACCGTGTTAGACAGGATGGTCTCGATCTCCTGACCTTGTGATCCGTCCGCCTCAACTTCCCAAAGTGCTGGGATTACAGGCGTGAGCCACCGTGCCTGGCCGTATTTTTTGTTTTTTTGAGACAGCCTTTCTGTCGCCCAAGCTGGAGTGCAGTGGCGTCACCTTGGCTCACTGCAATTTTTGTCTCCCAGGCTCAAGCGATCCACCTACCTTAGCCTCCTGAGTAGCTGGGACTACAGGCACGTGCCACCACACCCAGCTAATTTTTGTATTTTTGGTAGAGATAGGGGTCTCACTTTGTTGCCCAGGCTGGTCTCGAACTCCCGAGATCAAGCGATCCGCCCTCCTCGGCCTCCCAAAATGCTGGGATTACAGGCATAACCCACTGCAACCAGCCAAATTTTATTTAATTTTAATTTAGATAGCCACATGTAGCTTCTACCTACCATATTGAAGAGCACATTCTATAACTTTCTAGGAAAAAAAATGCCTTCAACAGATGTTCAAAGTTTATCCCAAGAAAATACTCATCAGGTCAAGAGATTGAGACCATCCTGGCTAACACGGTAAAACCCCACCTCTACTAAAAATACAAAAAAATTTAGCTGGGAGTGATGGCATGCACTTGTAGTCCCAGCTACTCAGGAGGCTGAAGCAGGAGAATCGTTTGAACCCAGGAGGTGGAGGTTGCAGTGAGCTGAGATCGCGCCACTGCACTCTAGCCTGGCCACAGGCTAGAAAAGAATAAAAACGGCCGGGCGCGATGGCTCAAGCCTGTAATCCCAGCACTTTGGGAGGCCGAGACGGGTGGATCACGAGGTCAGGAGATCGAGACCATCCTGGCTAACACGGTGAAACCCCGTCTCTACTAAAAAATACAAAAAAATAGCCGGGCGCAGTGGCGGCGCCTGTGGTCCCAGCTACTCGGGAGGCTGAGGCGGGAGAGTGGCGTGAGCCCGGGAGGCGGAGCTTGCAGTGAGCTGAGATCGCCACAGCACTCCAGCCTGGGCGACAGAGCGAGACTCCGTCTCAAAAAAAAAAAAAAAAAGAAAAGGAATAAAAACAAAAACAAACAGAAAAAGGTAGAATTGCCCTGTTGAAGGGAAAGTAGGGATCCAGGCACTTGGTTCTGCTTTTTAAATTCTTCTGCTCCTCCCCAAGCAATAGGTTCTAGATCTGACGGTTCTAGGTGGAGGGAGGCTTTAGAACATGTGTGCCCTGAATTCATTCACCTTCCCAGAGTTCATTCCCCTGCCCTTTTTTTTTTTTTTTTTTTTTTGAGGCAGAGTCTCGCTCTGTCGTCTAGGCTGGAGTGCAGTGGCGCGATCTCGGCTCACTGCAAGCTCCGCCTCCCGGGTTCAGGCCATTCTCCTGTCTCAGCCTCCCAAGCAGCTGGGACTACAGGCGCCTGCCACCACGCCCGGCTAACTTTTTTTTGTATTTTTAGTAGAGATGGGGTTTCACCGTGTTAGCCAGGATGGTCTTGATCTCCTGACCTCGTGATCCACCCACCTCGGCCTCCCAAAGTGCTGGGATTACAGGCTTGAGCCACCGTGCCTGGCCCTGCCCTTTTTTTTTAAGAGATAGTCTCGCTATGCTGCCCAGGCTGGTCGAAAAGTCCTGGACTCAAGCGATCCTCCCGCATCGGCCTCCCAAAGTGCTGCGATTACAGGAGTGAGCCACAGTGCCCAACCCTCATTACCTTTTTAGAAAGCACCTCCTGACGTTGGCAGTGACGTTTATTATTCTGGGGGATGGGAGTTATATACAGCAGTGACCCGGAGCCCCTCACCCCCACCAGGCTTAGGTGGGGACAGGAGGTGTTGGCAGAAGGCACACAGTGGCAGTAGCCCAGAAGAGGCCAGGAAGTAAGGGTGGGCATGTGATGTGTCCTGGGAGACCCAGATGAGGAAACTGAGGCTCAGTGAGGGCCTCAGGTCACACAGCAAGGTGTGAAGGCAGCTGGTCCCGAGAGCTTGTGCTGGTTGCTTCTCTCTTGCCTGGGCTACAGGAGGACGCAGGGGCAGCCCCCGCCCTTCTTCCTGGGGGCACTGGGAGGGCTGGGTGGGAGCTCTTGTTCCTGGTATTTCCTGTGGGAAAAGGCCAGTGAGGTTGGAGTGGAAGTGCTGGGGACAAGGACGACGGGAAGGGGACTCGGCTCACCGGACAGCCCGCACCAGCTGTTCAAAAGCCTCGTCCACGTTGAGACGCAGTTTGGCCGAGGCCTCAAAGTAGGCCACGTGGTGGGAGGCACCGAAGGCAGATGCTTCTGATCGGGGGACCTGGGGGTGCGGGGGACACGGAGGAGTCAGGTCCCTGCCCTCAGGGTGACCGCAGCTGGAGAGACAGACAGGCAGGCTGGATACTCTAGGAGAGGTGACCCACTGTGAGAACTCAAAGAGGAAGAGCTCCTGAGAGATTATGGAGGGAGATGCCGCAGGGGCTTGGTGTCCTGTAAGTGAGGGATGGGGGCGGGCTTCGTGGACACTTGCCCTGCTGTGCCTTAGATCACCAGGAGTGGGCAGGCCGGGAAGTCAGGGTGTTCCCAGCAGAGGCCAGCAGAGCCCCAGAGGCTGGAAATCCCCAAACCTTCGCCAAATGGATGAGTTATGTGTGGAAATTGTTGTGGGGTGTTGGGAGCAGGGAAAGGAGGGGCGCAACCGTGCGGGGCATCTGGCACCTGGGGAGGAACTGGGGAGCCATGGAGGGGGCTGGCCATGAGCAGGGGAGGTGCTGGGGCTGGTGGGAGGTTGGCTGGAAGGGAGGAACAAGAGGAAGGGGCAAAGAGAGCTGGCGGATAGGGGTGAATGTCCTTTGTTCCATCCTGCAGCCTCTCCTGAGGACACCTGCGTGCTAGGCCCTCTGCTCGGTGATGCTGGGGACCCCGAAGGTCCGGTTTAGGGGTAACCCATCTAGGTGAGCAGTGTGACAGTGGCAGTTGCAGGACTGCAGGAACAGAGGAGGATGCTGATGGGGGACAGGTGTGCTGAAAAGAGCCTCCCAGGCTGAGATGGGGTCCCCACAAAGAGGGGTGTCCCGAACCTGGCGCTGTGCCTCCAGATCTGCCTTGTTCCCGACCAACACCACGGGGAAGTCGTCACGGTCCTTGACCCGGAGAATCTGCGTGAAGAGCTTGCCCACCTCGTTGAAACTGCGAGTGAAGCCAGAGGCATGAGATCCAGCCAGCTGCAGAGCCCAGGTCCTCCCCACACCCACCCACTGCTCCGCCACGGGCAACCCGTCACCTCTGCCGGTCATTAATGGCAAACACCAGCAGGAAGCCGTGGCCGGCACGCATGTACTGCTCTCTCATGGCCCCGAACTCCTCCTGGCCCGCAGTGTCCAGGACTGCACAGATAGGGAGAGGGGCCATTGTGGGGACCAGGCTCCCCCCAGTCACCCCCAAGAGCCCTCAGCCCCCGCTGACACCACCCCCATCCATTATCCATCCCCGCCGCCCTCACTGTCCAGCCGGGCCAGGATGCCATCCACACTGCAGATCTTCGTGTAGGAGTCCTCAATAGTGGGGTCGTAGTCAGACACGAAGTAGGACTGGCAGGATGGGGAGAGGATAGTTATTGCAGTGCCCTGGCAGACAGGATGAAGCCCTGCCCCTGGGATGCCTCTCTCAGTCTCTGTCCCTCTCTCTCTAAATGTCTGCCCCCTTTCTCTGGGTCTCTGTTCTCTCTGTCTCTCTGAGTTTTTTTTTTCGACCGAGTCTCGCTCTGTCGCCCAGGCTGGAGTGCAGTGGTGCGATCTCGGCTCACTGCAAGCTCCGCCTCCCAGGTTCACGCCATTCTCCTGCCTCAGCCTCCCAAGTAGCTGGGACCACAGGCACCCGCTACCATGCCCGGCTAACTTTTTCTATTTTTGAGTAGACATGGGGTTTCACCGTGTTGGCCCGGATGGTCTCGATCTGCTGACCTTGTGATCCACCTGCCTCGGCCTCCCAAAGTGCTGGGATTACAGGCATGCGCCATCATGCCCGGCTCATTTTGTATTTATAGTAGAGATGTGTTGGTCAGGCTGGTCTCGAACTCCTGACCTCAGGTGATCCGCCCTCCTGAGCCTCCCAAAATGCTGGGATTACTGGCGTGAGCCACCGCGCCCCGCCCTGTCCTTCTCTCTCTCTAAATGTCTGTCCCTGTTGCTGGGTCTCTGCCCCCTTTTCTCTGGGTCTCTGTCCCCTGTGTCTGAGTCTCTCTTTCCCTCTCTCTGGGTCTCTGTCCCCTTCTCTTTGGGTAGCTGCTCCCCTGCCCCCCTTTCCCTGCCTCCCACCAGTCTTCTTCTCTCTGAGTCACTCCTGGTCCTCTCTTTCTGGTATAAGGTACATGTCCCACATCATCATTACATCCTAGCTGTGTGACACTGAACAAATCACTTCCCCTCTCTGAGCCTCAGTTCCTCAGTTTCTTCATTTGAAAAAGGAGGCTAAGAACAGCACTACACTCCATCCAGCACCGGCGAGATTCAGAGCAAATCCCTGTTAAATATTGAATGTATCGGTTATCGGAGGCGTTATTGTCCAGACTGCCTGTTTATATCTCTCCCTCCTCTTCTGCCTCCTCCCTCTCTTCTTCCTTCTCCCCCGTCCCCTCCTCCTGCTCAGGCGGCCTCCAGTGTCTCCTCCCAGGGGAAGGTCCCGGTTCCAATCCGGCTGTGGAGAGGCTGCCCCACCCTCGGGCCCCGGCCCCTCCCTTCCTGCCTGGGTCCTGCCCGCTGCCAGCCAGGCCTTAGGCCAGCTCTGGGACTGCCTCTGGGTGCAAGGGGCCCAGGGCTGGGGCCTTTCTCTACACAAGAAGGGCTCCCTCCCAGGCTCTTGCTGGGGTCTTTTGGTGGGGGTGGGATGGAGGTGTCCTGGGGCCCCAGGGCCTCTGCAGTAGCATCTCAGGCGGAGACACTTTTCTAGGATTTCTTTGAAGCAGGGAGGACCTCCCTCAGGAATGGGGAGGAGGTTTCCTGGGTAGGGGTGGAGTTTCAGGAAAGAAGGGGTGATTTGGAGGCTAGGGGTCTGAATACTGCATCTGTCAGTTACAGGGGTGCTTGGTGAGGGCTTGTCCTGGAGGGAGGCTATAAGGACCAGGCCCTGGGAGGGACTGTGGCTCTGGGGGTAGTTAGGGGCGTGACCTCAGAGCACAGCATGAGAACCTCAGGGCTGAGAACTGGGGGCTAGCCCTGAGGTGGCGCAGGGGTTTTGGGAGGTTATAGTATATACAGTCTTAGAAACACTGAGTTCATTTATGGGGTCAGAGAGACTCCCAAGGAGTAGCTCTTTCTGGGGGTGCCAAGAATCTGGGGGCTTCTTCTTTGGAGATTATTTGAGAGCTATCCAGGGTTTCTGAGAGCGGCTCAGGGAGTTGCAGTGGAGAAAGCACGGGATGGAGGAGGGGCTGGTTTTCCTTGGGGGTGGGGTGGGAGAGTGGAGGTTTGGGTCTTGAGGAATGGGGGATTGTCAGGACTTGGGGTCTTGGGAGATTTCTGGAATGGCCAAGGGGCAGGATCTCTTTTTAAATCTCGGGTTGGAAAGCAGGACTGTCTTAGGGCTGGGTAGTCCCAGAAGAGTCTCAGGGCCAGGGTCTGTGTAGAATTTCTAGGTTCTAGGGTCGGTCATGGAAGGGGCTAAGAATCGAACGTTGGGACGGGCAAGGTAGCTCACGCCAGTAATCCTAGCACTTTGGGAGGCCAAGGCAGGCCGATCACGAGGTCAGGAGTTCGAGACCAGTCTGGCTAATATGGTGAAACCCCGTCTCTACTAAAAAATACAAAAATTAGCCAGGCGTGGTGGCATGCGCCTGTAGTTCCAGCTACTCGGGAGGCTGAGGCAGGAGAATTGCTTGAACCCAGGAGGAAGAGGTTGTAGTGAGCCAAGATCGTGCCACTGCACTCCAGCCTGGGGGACAGAGCGAGACTCTGTCTCAAAAAAAAAAAAAAAAAAACAGAATGTGGGGGAATCTCAAAGGTGTTGGGCACTGGCGTTCTCCCAGGAAGGTTCTCAATGGCTTAGAGGGGAAGTTGGAGACTGGGATTTGGGGGAGATAGGGCTCAGGGTGGTGGAAGGTTGCACCGAGGGTGTGGTGGGGGAGCCTGGGAGTGCTTAGGGTCCCAATGGGGTGAGTGTTCTATATTTAGCATGCTCCCAGGAGGTGCTCAAAGCCAGGTCAGCAGGTAAGCGGGGTCTGGGGCACTGGGGGAGGGAATGGTGGGTCTCAGGATGCGAGTGCAGAAGGAAGGCTCCCCCGTGCAGGGGATGGAGGCTCTCCAAGAGTTTAGGTTACAATCTGTGGGGATCTTTTAAGATTAGAGGGCCTTATAGGAGGGTCTCAGTGACGGGTCAAGGGGGAAAAGGGGTCTCGGGGATCCCCCCAAGGGCTCAGTTCTGGGTCCCAGGGACACCCTCCCGGGTGAGGGCCCACTACCTGGATGAACTGGATGGTCAGCGCGCTCTTGCCCACGCCGCCGCCGCCCACGACCACCAGCTTGTGTGTCTCGCTGGGTGGGGGGTCCCCGGGCCCAGGTCCCCCGCCCCGGGGCCGCCCCCGCCCTGTCCCGGACGCCGCCCCGCTGCTCATGTCGCCACCGCTGCTGCAGCCTTCGCTACCGCCTGCGGGGGAGCCGGGCGGGACCCGGGGGGGGGGGGGGGGGGGGGGGGCGGGCTACGCTAATGAGGCTACTGCATAATCATGAGCTCTGGCGAGGAAGGCTCGCGTCTCGGCACACTTAAGGAGGAGGACGGGCCAAAGAAAGGGAGGAGCTATGTTAATAAGGGAAAGAGTACGGGATTCGCTGCGAAGGGGAATTCCGAATGAGGCGGGGCTATGCTAATGAGAGACCTGTGCTCGCCCTGAGCGGCGCCACGCGCTCTCAGCGGGAGGGCGGTCTGTGGGCGTGGCTATGCTAATATAAATTTATTCTTTCAGCAGACGGGGCGGGAAGCTCGTCAGGAGAGGGGATATGCAAATAAGGACCCCTGTGACACTGCTGCTTGGGGCATGGTCTCTGAGGCCTTAGTATGGTAGGCGGGGCTCGTCGACTCGCGCGCGCGGCCGTATATAGGGCGCTCCGAAGCAGCAGCAGGTTTTGAGGAGAAGCTCCACCTCCCTCCTGGGATCCTAGCCAAGCTTTCGACCCGGGCGTCTGGGTTAGAGTCTAGAGTCTCCGCCTGCTAAGGGACCCAGGCTTCCGGTTCCCGCTGTCCCAGCCAAGCGGAAGACAGACTGGGAGGAGAGTGGGGCCCTAGAGGGGGACAGCGGGGTAACGGGGCAGGGAGGGGCCGTGAGATCACTGCATTCCTAATCCATGAGCCAGCTCGACCAAGTTGGGATGCCTGGGTCATGAAGAGCCTGGGGCCAGGATTTCTGGGTCTTGAAGGAGGAGGAAGCCGAGGGCCCAGACTCCTTGGTCCCTAGGAGAAAATGGGCTGCAGATGTGGACTCCTGGGTCCTGGGGAGGAGGATGTCAGGGAGGAAGGCGTCTGGGGTCCTTAGTTTGGTAAAGGAGGGAGCCGGGGACCTGGACTCTTAGGTCCAGGGGTTAGAGAGGCTGGGGACCCAGGATTCTGGGTCTGAGTGAGGCCACTGGGTTGGGGGACCCGAATTCGTATGTGAGAGCTTGAGACCAGGACTAGTCTGGGAGACCTACTCTTGGGTCTGAGGAAGGAAGAATCAGACTCCTGAGTCCAAGGGAAGAGGGAAATAGGAGTCTGGACTCATCTCTGAGTGAGAGGATTGGGAATTCAGACTTCTCTGTACTGAATGAGGCGGCTATGGGGTCAGGCTTCTAGGTTCTAAGTTTATTTTTATTTATTTATTTTTGAGCGGAGTTTCCTTCTTGTAGCCCATGCTGGAGTGCAATGGCGCAATCTCGGCTCACTGCAACCTCCGCCTCCCGGGTTCAAGCGATTCTCCTACCTCAGCCTCCCGAGTAGCTGGGATTACAGGCGTTAGCCACCGCGACCGGCTAAGTTTTGTATTTTTAGTAGAGACTGGGTTTCACCGTGTTGGTCAGGCTGGTCTTGAACTCCTGACCTCAGGTTATCCGCCTGCCTCGGCCTCCCAAAGTGCTGGGATTACAGGCGTGAGCCATCGCGCCCGGCCTATTTTTATTTTTTAGAGACGGGGCCTCGCTATGTTGCCCAGGCTGGCCTCCAACTTCTAGGCTGAAGCGATCCTTCCGCCTCAGTCTCCCGAGTAGGACTACGGTGTGCGCCACTGCATCCCGTCTGGTTCTAAATTTAGGGGGACCTAGAGGATCTGGATTCTGAGAGCCCCAGAATGTGGGTAGGACGACATCCAGCAAGTCGTGCTCACTCCGCCGAACTACAATTCCCTTGCATCTATTCTGTTTAGTACCTTTTACGTCACCTCCTGTTCCGCCACCCTTTCCGCGCCCGCGCAGGGCACTGTGGGGCGTCATCGCGGGCTGCGGCGGCCCCGCCCACTTCACCTCTCACCCCACTAGCTGTCCCCGCGCGACAGAGGCGGTGCGCGGACTACGCCTCCCGGCGTGCATCGCGCGGACCCCGCCCCATGTGTCCCATTGGCTTCTGGGAAACCGAGTCCGGTTGCGTTTCCGCCGGCCTTCACGGCGCCGTGCTCGGTACTTGAAATCCCGACAAGCTCGGCGGCGCTTTAGCTCCGCCTCTCTCCTCCTTTGCTGACGAACCCCGCCCCAGCCTGCCCCGCCCCGCGCCGGGGCCGGAGCCGCAGCCCGAGCGGCGGGGTAAGATGGCGGCGGCGGTCCGGGCCGCGGGGCTCGGGCCTATTGGGGTGGGCGGGGCGGAGTTGGGTCGCTAGTTGTCCCGGGGTCCTCCCCACAAGCCACGGGTCCTGGAGGGCTTCATGGGGCGGTCTCGGGCCCGGCAGCTGCGGCGAAACCTGGCGCCGAGAGGGGGGCCTTCTCAGGGCCCTGGGACGCATCCGTGGGTTCCTGGGGGCGTCAGTGGGGCGTCTCCGAGAGGACCGGGGGCGTCCCTGGGCCTAGACCGAGCCTAAGGCCTGCCCTCCATCATATAGCTGGCCTGGATCGTGTCTGTAGACACTGTAGATTGTCTTTATGGGCTGACCGGGGACTAGGGTCTGGTTAGAGGGTTCTGGGGCCATCTTGAGATCTTGAGATATATCCCAGGGGTGAAGGAGGGTCTGCAAGACCTGAGGAGTATCTTCAGAGCCATCTAGAGCGCCTGGGGTATGTCTGTTAGGGCTGGAGTCTACCTGGGCTGGCCTGAGGATGCAACTGGTCTGCATAGGTCTGGGGCCGTTTATCAGGCCTAGAATAACTGCCAAGGGCTAGCAAGTCTTAGAGCCCCCTAGGGGGTTGGGATATGCCCACCAGGGGAGGGCGTCAAATATTGAGATGTGCTGAGGGTCTGGGGTCTCCAGGGTATGGGTAGTGTCTAATAATGGGTGACAGGAGGCTGGGGGCAGTTAGAAGGACCTGGAACCATCTAGGTGGCTTGAATATGACTGCAGGAATGCAGTTTTTATGCCTGGAGCAAATTCAAATGCCTTTCAGGTCGGATCAGCTTGTGGCGAATAATACAGAAAGAGAATGAGAAAATTTTGCCCAGCTTAGATATACTTGCCCTTCAGAAAGTGATTCAAATGAAAAATGTTTTAAAATTCTGCATTACCCTGGGGGTTATTGAGAGAGTTAGAATTAATCTACTTTAGGCTGGAAGAGTCTGGAGGGTCATCTAGACCCACTATTACAGTGCTTTTCAAACCATGTTGACCGTGATCTGCATTAAGATACATTTTTTCATTAAGACCTAGTATAGACAGTCATAATGTATTTGACATTATATAACATAATGTGTTAACATTAACTCACCTTCCACAAATTGACATTTCCACTTACTACTTGCGATGTGCTGCGAAGAACTATTTTGTTCTATTTACTTTTTATAACAAGCTATTTGTGAAGCACTAAACTGGTATATGACCCTGTTGTTGGGGAAACCACTGATCCAGACAGGACCTAGCAGTATCTGCAGAGCATTCTTCTGTCCAAAAGATCTAAGTAGCTGAGGGTGTGTCTGCAAAGCCTGGTGCTGTCTAAATGAGCAAGCAAGCATCTTTGTATACTGCAGAGGGTTTGGGGATCCCTGAGCCTATAGTCAGCAGATGTTGATTAAGCTTCTCATATGTGACAGTCACTGTTCTAGGTAGCATGTGCTTCCCCGGGAGGTGCTGGAGAACAGTCCCAGGGCCAGGAACTGCCCACGGGGCTGAGCATATTGAGTGTTGGTAAAAGAGGCTGGGATGTAATAGACTATCAGGGTTGGGTGTGTCTTAGGAAGTTAGGAATTAGGTGGACCTGGGAGGCTGAATGTAGAGGCTTGGCATGGTTTGAAAATCTATATGGGATGTAGAACAGGACCAGGGTCTTGTCTTTGCAAGAATGCTGTGGGGGAAGCAGGGAGGCAGATGTAGGGGAAACCTGAGCTTTAAGGGCTAATAGTGTCATTCCTGTTCATCCGTATTGAGCACTTGAGGTACTCTAACTGTGTGGCAGAAGTCAGGCTTTCAATATTCACAGCCATTCTCTGAGATAGATACTCCTGTTTCGTGCATTTACAATTAAGCATACTGAGTTGTGGGTTAGGGATTTTGAAGCTTTCTAGGAATTTTGAGATTGGATATTGTCTTACGAGTAGCAGATTTGACAGTCGTGGGGAAGCTTACAGCTGAAATATTCATATTTTTCTGAAGCCCTAATCAAGACATCCACCGTTTAATGGATGATCTTTCAACTGCCTGACTGGGGAATCGTATCAAAGAATTTCCATGACATTGCAAAGGCTTTGGGCAGATGGCAATAAGTAAATGCCTCCTATAAAGTTTCCCTTCAGCATGCCTTTCTGAAGTTTAGCGTTTTCATGTTAAAAATGGCATACTGGTTTTGCAGATCACTCAGTGAAGTTTCCAACTTAGGTATATAAATAAAATTTGGGGGTTTTCCTCACCATCGAGGACAGTTGATGCTCTAGGAAGCTGTGTGGTGTTTGAGGCATGGCGTTGAATATTGCCCAGCACATTGGCCTTGGGAAAGGTGGGTTTATAGGACGGTGGAACACACTCTGCAATCACGGTGCAGCACACACAGAAAATCTCGGTGTTGGCTTTGCCTCTTAGGAGGCCAGGGAACGAGGTCTTGAAATTTGGATACGTTGTTGGGAAAGCTGCGGGAATTGAGGAGTGAAATGTTAAAAGTGGAGGCCGGGGAGGCCTCCCTTTGACATAAGAGGCACCTGAAACCCAGAAAAAAGGAAGAGAATTGCTCCTAGTCCCTGGGGTGTCTATGCTGGGCCCAGCGCCCACCCAAGCACAGGGTGGAGCGGGATGAGGTGGAGGAGAGGAGGGGTGCCAAAGGGGATGCTGAGGGAGATAGTGTGGGGCCCTTGAGGTCTTCATGTCTATCCTCTCCTTCCGTCCTTTCTCCCGGGACCTCCACTCCAAACTGTCACCCCTGGACCCCCAGGTGACCATGGAGGAAGAAGATGAGTCTCGAGGGAAGACGGAGGAGTCGGGCGAGGATCGGGGCGATGGTCCGCCAGACAGAGACCCCACACTTTCTCCTTCTGCCTTTATCCTGGTGAGGCTGCTGGGCTCCTGGCACTGAGGGATGGAGGAGCTGGGCATCCACACTCCAGGGGCCTGACTCCGGGGCCCAAGGCAGGGGCACTGGACTCCTGGCTCCCGTGAAGCACTTGAGTCTGGCTGTCAGTGTCTGGGATGTCTGTCTCCCAAGGGGCAGAGGTTGCAAAGCATCTGCCTGGGTCCTCTGACGCTTGGTTCTTCCCCCCTTCCCCAGCGAGCCATCCAGCAGGCTGTGGGAAGCTCCCTGCAGGGGGACCTGCCCAATGATAAAGGTATGGTGGCTTCCGGTTCCTTTCAGCCCCGCCCTCTCTCGGCGCTCTTTATCCTAATGTCATTGATAGAAGCTTTTCTGAAGCCACCTGGGTGGCACCCTTGTGCTGGCACGGGGAGCCAAAAATGGGCAGATACCCTGTGGCTGCCTTGGAAGGGCCTAATGTGCGGTGGAAGGGAGACAGGCACAGTGCTGGGAGAGGGCAGGAGGCCCACCTCAGCTAGCATGGTGGGAGACGGGTCAGGGCACCTTCCCAGAGCGGGGACAGGTGAACGGGCTCTCTAAGGACCTATGAGTCTAAGGACCTAGGATTAGAGGGAAGCCTGATTGGCTGCAGCAGGCCCACAGCACAGGTGCGGCAGCGAGGAGCTGTGCTGGGGTTCCTTGGGGCTGGCATGCAGGAAGGTGTGAGTGGGGTTGGGGGAGGCAGGAAACGTCTGTGGGGACTGCATCCCAGCAAGGCCTGAATGCCAAGTTGAGGTGTCTGAGGGCAGACAGGAGGACAAATGGCTGAGCATCAGAACCTCAGAAGTGGGTGCTGGGAAGTCCTCCTGGGAGGCAGAGCGTGGAGGCCTGGAGAGCAGGCGAGAGGCTGGTTCCGCTGTCAGGAACTAGATCAAGCTCCTCTTTCCTCTACCCCACAAGTCTCGGCAGCGAGTCCCCTGTGTCCAATACCCCATGCAAATCTCTCACCAGATGGCTCTCGGTGTCATGGCCTTCGATGGCGGCGCTGCCGGAGTCCACGGTCAGAGCCCCGTTCCCAGGAATCAGGGGGGACTGACACAGCTACTGTGAGTAAGAAGAGGGGGCTGGGGGCCTGACTCACGGGTATTGGAGGAAGGGATGGGTGCCTGAGTCTGAGAGAATGGGGTTTGGGGACCTGGACTCCTGGCTCTGCGATGCTGACCAGGGGCAATGTTGGAGAGTCTGGGGGCCTGATCTGGGCCTGAGCTTTGAGTGCTGATGGCTGTCAAGCTACAGGAATTAGATCCTCAGTTTTCTTTTTTTTTTTTCTTTTGAGACAGAGTCTCGCTCTGTCCCCCAGGCTGAAGTGCAGTGGCGCGATCTCGGCTCACTGTAAGCTCCGCCTCCTGGGTTCCCGCCATTCTCCTGCCTCAGCGTCCGG
>NW_022328478.1:0-16796 GCF_002776525.5 Piliocolobus tephrosceles | reverse complement strand
CAGAGGGTTGAAGGTTTCTGCAGGTGCTCTTAGTCCAGTAGAGCCTGGGTTTGCTTGCCCCGAGGCCAGGGTGGCGGATCTGCCAGGGGTTCTAGCTGAAGTGGGGCCTTTCAGGGTAGAGTCTTATGCTGGGGCTTTGGGCTTTAGACAGGGTCCTGAGCCGTCTGGGCGTGGTGGCTCACACCTATAATCCCAGCACTTTGGGAGGCCAAGGCAGGTGGATCACGAGGTCAGGAGATCGAGACCATCCTCGCTAACATGATGAAACCCCATTTCTACTAAAAATACGAAAAACATAGCCGGGGGTGGTGGCAGCCGCCTGTAGTCCCAGCTACTCAGGAGGCTGAGGCAGGAGAATGGCGTCAACCCGGGAGGTGGAGCTTGCAGTGAGCCGAGATTGAGTCACTAGACTCTAGCCTGGGTGACAGAATGAGACTCCACCCCGCCCCCCCCCCGCCACCAAAAAAAGGAAAGCATCCTGAGCCTCCAAGCTGTCTGGGGTTTCTCACAAGCATGGACAGGGACAGGGACCAAACCACCAGGCCCACTTCCTCCCAGGGGCACACTTGAATATTGGCGGCTGAAAATTCATTCTCTTAGACATGTCTCTGATGCGAGGGTCAAAGTGCTGCTGACATCAGCATACGGTTGTTTTAAGCAGTGAGGACAGAACTTAGGCTGGCTGAACAAAGGCCATCTTCTCCCACCATCAGCCCCCTCCTTTCTTAGGCCATCAAGAATAGGAATATGAGGGCTCCATGGATCTGTTGTCCTGTCCCAAGAGTAGGGCATAGAAACTCCTTTCCCCTGGGGGTAAAGGGAGGTGGGAGGTACCCACTTCTGTAGCACGGGTCACCAAGCATCGTACCATCTCTCGGGGTCTCCAGTTAAGGTAGTTGATAAGGTCATCCGCATCACCTGTAGCCCAGATTCCAGGGCCACGTTGAGCAGGGCGCTGTCAGTACTACTGTTAGTGGGAGTAGCAATCTTGAACACATTTTCAGCCAGTTTGAAGATGAGGAAGAACAAATGTGCCTCTGCATTGCTTCCGGAATTGTTCAGAGCCTCAAAGTGTCTCCTTTGGCAGCAGTCAGCATGGTGGAGGCCAGTTCCCACCGCTTTGATTCCAAGTGTCCAAGCGGGAACCAGGGAGGATAACGGCTGGGCACCAGAGACACCATATGGTGAGGGAGGGATGGGTCATCTGCACAACCTGAGTTTTCTAAAACAGGTAACCTTGTGACACGTAAGGCTAATTTATAGAACGGGTCTGGATCATGAGACAGCAGAGCTGAGAACAAATACTGGCAGAAGTATGCATGGAAACGCTCTCTCGCTGGATGACTTCTCCCAGATTGCTGAAAGGGCCCCCTTCCAGCAGCAAGATGCTGTATTTTTGGAGAGTTTGCACTAAGTCTTCATCCAGTTTCAGCTCTTGGAGTTGGCCGAGGAGCTGCTCCTCATTACCGCACACCTTGTCCTGTGGGTAGGAGCCTTCAGGCATTACCCTCTGTGACCCAGGCCCATGGATGCAGCTTCCAGGGCCAATGACAAGTAGGACTCACTGCTGTTTGGGGAGCCTACAGCCACAGGTACATGTTGGTACACAGCGGGTCTGCTTTCATTCATATCTAGATAACCGTCATCATTCAGGAGGCAGGCCTCAGTCAAAGTGAGAAACAAGCAGTCAATGGGATCCAGGGGGTGGCCCACCCAGCCCTCCGGGTTTGTGATGGTTGTGGTTCCTCTTTCTTCTGATGCTTGTAGATTTTCAGTTGCCACTGCTGCTGCTGCAACCTCAGAGTATTACTAATGGCCACTGTGAGTCTGAGGGCCTCTTTTGGATAACCATGGGAATGTGGGGCATCAACCCGAGCACAGGCTGTGGCACATGCTCAAACCACAGTGAGTGGCCTTGGGAATTAAACACCAGTCTTGGCCAGGCGCGGTGGCTCACACCTGTAATCCCAGCACTTTGGGAGGCCCAGGCGAGCGAATCATGAGGTCAGGAGATCGAGACCATCCTGGCCAACATGGTGAAACCCCGTCTCTATTAAAAATATAAAAAATTTAGTAGGGTGTGGTGGCGGGCACCTATAGTCCCAGCTATTCAGGAGGCTGAGGCAAGAGAATGGCATGAACCCGGGAGGCTGATCTTGCAGTGAGCCGAGATTGTTCCAGTGCATTCCAGCCTGGGTGACAGAGCGAGACTCCATCTCCAAAACAAAAACAACAACAACAACAAAATTAGCTGGGCATGGTGGCACGTGCCTGTAATCCCAGGAGAATCTCTTGAACCCGGGAGGTGGAGATTGCAGTGAGTCTAGATTGTGCCACTGCACTCTAGTCTGGCAACAGAGCTACTAGATTCTGTCTCAATAAATAAATAAATAAATAAATAAATAAATAAATAAATAAATTTGCATGGATCCCTGAAAATATGTTTATATACATTTTCTTTTTTATTTTGTTTTGTTTTGGCTTGGTTTTTGGAGACGAAGTTTCGCTCTTGTGCCCAGCCTGGAGCAATGGCACGTTCTTGGGTCACTGCAACATCCACCTCCCGGGTTCAAGTGGTTCTCCCGCCTCAGCCTTTCAGCCAAGTAGCTGGGATTACAGGTGTGCATCACCACACCTGGCTATTTATTTATTTTTGAGACAGAGCTTCGCTCTTTTCGCCCAGGCTGGAGTGCAATGGTACGTTCTCGGCTCACTCCAACATCCGACTCCTGGCTTCAAGCAATTCTCCCGCCTCAGTCTCCTGAGTAGCTGGGATTACAGGCACACGCCACCACGCCCCGCTAATTTTTTTTGTATTTTTAGTAGAGACGGGGTTTCATTATGTTAGCCAGGCTGGTCTCGAACTCCTGACCTCAAGTGATCTGCCCGCCCCAGCCTCCCAAAGTGCTAGGATTACAGGCATGAGCCACCCTGCCTGACCAAATACCCTTTATTTCTTTCTTTTGCCTGATTGCCCTGGCCAGAACTTCCAATAATATGTTGAACAGGAGTGGTGAGAGAGGGCATCCTTGTCTTGTACCAATTTTCAAAGGGAATGCTTCCAGCTTTTCCCCTTTCAGTAAGATATTGGCTGTGAATTTGTCATAAATAGCTCTTGTTATTTTGAGATATGTTCCATCCATATCTAGTTTATTGAGAGATTTTAGCAGGAAGGGTGTTGAATTTTATCGAAGGCCTTTTCTGCATCTATTGAGATAATCGTGTGGTTTTTGTTATTGGTTCTGTTTATGTGATGGATTACATTTATTGATTTGCATATGTTGAACCAGCCTTTCATCCCAGGGATGAAGCCGGCTTGATTGTGGTGGATAAGCTTTTTGATGTGCTGCTGGATTCGGTTTGCCAGTATTTTATTGAGGATTTTCGCATTGAAGTTCATCAGGGATACTGGCCTGAAATTTTTTTTGTTTTGTCTCTGCCAGGTTTTGGTATCAGGATGAGGCTGACCTCATAAAATGAGTGAGGGAGGAGTTCCTCTTTTTCTATTGTTTGGAATAGTTTCAGAAGGAATGGTACCAGCTCCTCTTTGTACCTCTGGTAGAATCTGTCTGGTCCTGGACTTTTTTTGGTTGGTAGGCTATTACTGCCTCAATTTCAGAACTTCTTATTGGTCTATTCAAGAATTCAACTTTTTCCTAGTTTAGATGTGGGAGGGTGTATGTGTCTAGGAATTTATCCATTTCTTGTAGATTTTCTAGTTTATTTGCATAGAGGCATTTATAGTATTCTCTGATGGTAGTTTGTATTTCTGTGGGATCAGTGGTGATATCCCCTTTATCATTTTTTATTGTGTCTGTTTGATTCTTCTTTTTTTCTTTATGAGTCTGGCCAGCAGTCTATTTTGTTGATGTTTTCAAAAAACCAACTCCTGGATTCATTGATTTTTTTGCAGGGTTTTTCGTGTATCTCCTTCAGTTCTGCTCTGATCTTAGTTATTCTTGTCTTCTACTAGCTTTTGGATTTGTTTGCTCTTGTTTCTCTAGTTCTTTTAATTGTGATGTTAGGATGTCAATTTTATATCTCTTCTACTTTCTCTTGTGGGCCTCTAGTGCAATAAATTTCCCTCTAAACACTGCTTTAGCTATGTCCTAGAGATTCTGGTACATTGTATATTTGTTCTCATTGGTTTCAAAGAACTTATTTATTTCTGGCTTACTTTTGTTATTTACCAAGTAGTCATTCAGGAGCAGGTTGTTCAGTTTCCATGTAGTTGTGCAGTTTTGAGTGAGTTTCTTAATCCTGAGTTCTAATTTGATTGCACTGTGGTCTGAGAGAGTGTTTGCTATGATTTCTGTTCTTTTGCATTTGCTGAGGAGTGTTTTACTTCCAATTACTAGTCAATTTTACAAGAAGTGTGATGTGGTGCTGAGAAGAATGTATATTCTGTTGATTTGGGGTGGAGAGTTCTGTAGATGTTTATTAGGTCTGTTTGGTCCAGAGCTGAGTTCAAGTCCTGAATATCCTTGTTAATTTTGTCTCACTGATCTGCCTGATACTGATGATGGGGTGTTAAAAGTCTCCCACTATTATTATGTGGGAGTCTAAGTCTCTTTGTAGGTCTTTAAGACCTTGCTTTATCAATCTGGGTGCTC
Source organism: Piliocolobus tephrosceles (assembly GCF_002776525.5). NCBI lineage: Eukaryota > Metazoa > Chordata > Mammalia > Primates > Cercopithecidae > Piliocolobus > Piliocolobus tephrosceles. Next base: position 12,183 of record NW_022328478.1, on the reverse strand, counting down.
CCATATTGGGTGCATATATATTTAGGAGAGTTAGCTCTTCTCGTTGTATTGATCCCGTTACCATTTTGTAATGTTCTTCTTTATCTCTTTTGATTTTTGTTGGTTTAAAATCTCTTTTATCAGACTAGGATTGCAACCCCTGCTTTTGTTTGTTTTGTTTTGTTTTCCATTTGCTAGGTAAATATTCCTCCATCCCTTTATTTTGAGCCTATGTGTGTCTTTGCATATGAGTCTCCTGAATACAGCACACTGATGAGTCCTGACTCTTTATCCAATTTTCTAGTCTCTGTCTTTTAATTGGGGCAGTTAGCCCATTTACATTTAAGGTTAATATTGTCATGTGTGAATTTGATCCCATCATTATGATGCTAGCTGGTTATTTTTCCCGTTAGTTGATGCAGTTTCTTCATAGTGTCAATGGTTTTTACAATTTGGTATGCTTTTGCAGTGGCTGGTACTGGTTTTCCTTTCCATGTTTAGTGCTTCCTTCAGGAGCTCTTTGTAAGGCAGGCCTGGTGGTAACAAAATCTCTCAGCATTTGCTTGTCTGTAAAGGATTTTGTTTCTCCTTCGCTTATGAAGCTTAGTTTGGCTGGATATAGAATTCTGGGTTGAAAATTCCTTTCTTTAAGAACATTGGATATTGGCCCCCACTCTCTTCTGGCTTGTAGGGTTTCTGCAGAGAGATCCACTATTAGTCTGATGGGCTTCCCTTTGTCAGTAACCCAACTTTTCTCTCTGGCTGCTTTTAACATTTTTTCCTTTGTTTCAATCTTGGTGAATCTGATGATTATGTGTCTTGGAGTTGCTCTTCTCGAAGAGTATCTTTGTGGTGTTCTCTGTATTTCCTTAATTTGAATGTTGGCCTATCTTGCTAGGTTGGGGAAGTTTTCCTGGATAATATCCTGAAGAGGGTTTTCCAACTTGGTTTCATTCTCCCTGTCACTTTTAGGTACCCCAATCAAACACAGGTTTGGTCTTTCCACATAGTCCCATATTTCTTGGAAGTTTGTTCATTCCTTTTCATTCTTTTTTTCACTAATCTGGTCTTTATGCTTTATTTCATTAAGTTGATCTTCAGTATGTGATATCCTTTCTTCTGCTTGATCAATTCGGTTATCAATATTTGTGTATGCTTCATGAAGTTCTTGTGCTGTTTTTCAGCTCCATAAGGTGACTTTTGTTCTCTAAACTGATTATTCTAGTCAGCAATTCCTCTAACCTTTTTTTGAGGTTCTTAGTCTCCTTACATTGGGTTAGAACATGTTCCTCTAGCCTGGAGCAATTTGTTATTACCTATTGTCTGAAGCCTACTTCTGTAAATTTGTCAAATTCATTCTCTGTCCAGTTTTGTTCCCTTGGTGGTGAAAAGTTGTGGTCTTTTGGAGAATAGGCGTTCTAGTTTTTGGAATTTTCGGCGTTTTTAGGCATTCTAGTTTTTGGAATTTTCAGCGTTTTTGTGCTGGTTTTTCTTCATCTTCATGGATTTATCTACCTTTGGTCTTTGATGTTGGTGACCTCAAAATGGGGTTTCTGAGTGGATGTCCTTTTTATTGATGTTGATGCTATTCCTTTCTGCTTGTTAGTTTTCCTTCTAACAGTCAGGCCCGTCTGCTGCAGGTTTGCTGGAGTACGCTGGAGGTCCACTCCATATTTTTTGCCTGGGTATCAGCAGCAGAGGCTGCAGAACAGCAAAGATTTCCTGCCTGTTCCTTCCTGTGGAAGCCTCGTCCCAGAGGGGCACCAGCCAGATCTCAGCCAGAGCTCTCCTGTATGAGGTGTCTCTTGACCCCTGCTGGGAGGTGTCTCCCAATCAGGAGGCATGGGGGTCAGGGATTCACTTGAGAAGGCAGTCTGTCCCTTAGTGGAGTTCAAGTTCTGTGCTGGGAGATGCACTGCTCTCTTCAGAGCTGGCAGGCAGGAACGTTTAAGTCTGCTGAAGCTGCACCCGCAGCTGCCCCTTCCCCCAGGTGCTCTGATCCCAGGGAGATGGGGTTTTATTTATAAGCCCCCGACTGGGGCTTCTGCCTTTTTTTCAGAGATGCCCTGCCCAGAGAGGAGGAATCTAGAGAGGCAATCTGGCCACAGCCACTTTCCCATGCTGTGGTGATTTCTACCCAGTCCAAACTTCCCAGCCTCCTTAGCACTGTCAGGGGAAAAGAGCCTACTCAAGCCTCAGTAATGGTGAAAGCCCCTTCCCCCACCAAACTCTAGTGTCTCAGGTCAACTTTAGACTGCTGTGCCGGCAGTGAGAATTTCAAGCCAGTGGATCTTAGCTTGCTGGGCTCCATGGCGGTGGGATCCACTGAGCTAGATCACTTGGCTCCCTGGCTTCAGCCCCCTTTCCACAGGAGTGAATGCTTCTGTCTCACTGGCATTCCAGGCACCACTGGGGTATGACAAAAAACTCCTGCAGCTAGGTCGGTGTCTGCCCAAACAGCTGCCCCTTTTGTGCTTGAAACCCAGGGCCCTGGTGGCATAGGCACCCGAGGCAATCTCCTGGTTTGTGGGTTGTGAAGACTGTGGGAAAAGTGTAGTATCTGGCCAGAGTGCACCATTCCTCATGGCACAGTCTCTCAAGGTTTCCCTTGGCTAGGGGAGGGAGTTCCCCCACTGCTTGTGCTTCACAGGTGAGGTGACGCCCCACCCTGCTGAAATGTTCAGTTTTCATGTAATAGCTTTAGTCAGTCATAGACCTGTGTTTACAAAAGAAAGGCAACAGTGATCCCCTGTTTCAGCCACAAAAAACATCCATATCTGCTGAAAATTCATTGAAAGACTCATATTTATATAACCGTATTTGTTCTTCACTTTCATAGATCACTGGATTTGTGTTCGTTTTAAAAAATCTCTCTGTGTATGCATCCATATATGAATGTATCTATCTACATATGTAGATATGTGTGAATGTTTGCATGTATGTGTGTACCTATCTATCTATGATCTATCTAGTCCCTCGGTTCTCATCTGTGATGCCACGATTCAATCAAAGAAAAGCAATACGGCATCACTGCTATGACACGGTTACTGAACGTGCAGTATAGCGTAGGATTTGGTCAGCCTCCTCAACCATTTTCTTGTCTACTTGATTTTAGAGTCGTTTCTTACTATCAGGCAGCTACTAATTAGTTGATATTAAAACCAGCCCTTGTTTAGGCATTTTACTTCAATAATATAATTTTTATTGTTTAGATGTTTTATAAGCTTAACCTTTCTCTTGCTATCTCTCCAGAAAGATGACAAGCCTGCATTTATAGTTTTGCAACTACAGATAATTGTACAAATAACTAAATATATGGAATTGTTAATGTGTCAAGCACTGTACTAGGCATAGTATATACATAATTTTATTTACTCTATATACCCACAGTATAAATTACTTACTATTATAATCCACTTTTTACAGATAAGAAAATGAGGCACCAAAAATTTAAGAAATACATATGTTACACTAGTAGGATGTAGCAAAACCCACATTTACCGACATGTTCTCCCCAAAGAGCTTAAACTCCTAACTTTTATGTTATACTGATTTGGTCCTTATCACTTTTGAGTTTCAGTTTTCTCATCTAGGAAGTATACTACATCATTTATTCATTCATTAATTCAATTAATTGTCTACTATGTGCTAGGTTATATGGAGGTGCAGGCACAAGGATTAACCAGGAACAAAACAGACTGTGTATGCTGTCAAGGGCATAACTTTCCAGTGAGAAGATCAGACAGACAGGAAATAAATGACTGTAACGTCATGTGGCGACAAGAACTTTCATGAAAAATGAAGCAGACTAAAGTAGAGAGAAAGTGTTGTATTGGAAGCACTGTTTTATATTGTATGTGGAAAATTCTGCTAATGAGACATTGGGAAAGCAAGAAGAAGATTCTAGGCAAAAAGTAAGACAAATGTAAGGAGGAGGATGTTCTAGGAAGAACGTGTCCATCAGTGAGGCCAGAGCAAAGTGCACAAGGGGAGGATGGTAGACGACAGTTTCAGAGCAACGCCACGAACTAAATCATGCAGGGCCTTGGAAGACATTGTGGTCAGTTACTGTCCAACCAGGGACTGAAACTGCACAGTAATTTGAATAAGGGAAATTGAACGTAAATAACTGTTAACTATTTCAGGGAATTATCTCTTAAAGCAGAGGTGTCCAATCTTTTGGCTTTCCTGGGCCACATCGGAAGAATTGTCTCAGGCCACACATAAAATAAATACAAGAACACTAACGATGGCGAATAAGCTAAAAAAAAAATCACACAAAAAATTTCATAGCTTTGTCTGTTTCTTTTGGTTATTTGTTGTTGTTTTTGGTTTTTTGTTTGGTGGTGGTGGTGTTTTTTGATACGGAGTCTCACCCTGTTGCCAGACTGGAGTGCAGTGGCACCATCTCAACTCACCGCAACCTCCACCTCCCGGGTTCAAGTGATTCTCCTGCCTCAGCCTCTTAGGTAGCTGGACCTACAGACACACACCACCACGCTCAGCTAATTTTTGTATTTTTAGTAGAGACGAGGTTTCACATGTTGGCCAGGATGGTCTCGATCTCTTGACCTCGTGATCTGCCTGGCTCGGACTCCCAAAGTTCTGGGATTACAGGTGTGAGCCACTGTACCCAGCCTGTTGTTTTGTTTTTTGAGACAGAGTCTTGCTCTGTTACCCAGGCTGGAGTATAGTGGCATGATCTCAGCTCACTGCAACCTCTGTCTCCCAGGCTCAAGCAATTCTCATGCCTCAGTCTCCTGAGTAGGTGGGATTACAGGCATGTGCCACCACACCTGGCTAATTTTTGTACTTTTAGTAGAGGGAGATGGGTTTTCACCATGTTGGCCAGGCTGGTCTTGAACTCCTGACCTCAAGTGATCTGCCCACCTCAGTCTCCCAAAGTGCTGGGATTATAGGCGTGAACCACTGGCACCCAGCCAAACAGCTCATAGTGTTTTTAAGAAAGTTTGTTGGGCCTCATTCAAACCAGCCCTGGGCCGTGGGTTCTACAAGCTTGTGAAAGGTAAAGCAAACACACACACAAAATAGGGACAGCAAATTCAGGGAGCTGCCACTGCACTCTCCAGTGCTTCAGGCAAGCACTGTAGGAAGAAATAAATCTGGAAGAATCCTCCACACACACCAGAGCTGAGTGCTAGACCTCCTTGGAGAGGGTGAGGATGTGGCCTGCTCAACAGCAGATAATTTTGCTGAGTTTCTACACTGACAAAACACTGGGAAGCTGCTCCCCTAGGTGCTGCCTGTGACCTGCTCTGTCCCCAGAGAGGTAATGGCCACGGTTGGCTACTATGCACCACAAGAGCAAGCTGAGGAGCACTCAGAACTAGGAAGAAGAACTCCATCCTTCTCCAGCAACCCTCCAGCAGATGCTGCATAGTTTCACACCATGACACAGACAAGGCAAAGCCGGCAAGCAGGGTAAAGTGGGGAGGTTTGGAACTGATGGTAATCAGCTGAAGAGTGCAAGAAAAATGAGTTCTCACCTTTCGAAGAGTGGAGGGTGGGAGGAGGGAGAAGAGAAGGAAAAAAAACTAATGGGTACTAGGCTTAATACCTGGATGATGAAAGAATCTATACAACAAACCCCCATGATACAAGTATACCTATGGAACAAGCCTGCATATGTACTCTGAACTTAAAAGTTAAATTTAAAAAAAAAAAAATGAGTTTTGTCCTCATTTAAAGAATTTGAGCCAAAGGGTGACATTTTATTTCTAAAAAAATTTTTTTATTTTATTTATTTTTTCTTTTTGAGACGGAGTCTCACTCTGTCGCCCAGGCTGGAGTGCAGTGGCAGGATCTCAGCTCACTGCAAGCTCCACCTCCCAGGTTCACACTATTCTCCTGCCTCAGCTTCCAAGGTAGCTGGGACTACAGGAGCCCGCCACCAACTTGGCTAATTTTTTTCTGTATTTTTAGTAGGGACAGGGTTTCACCATGCTAGCCAGGATGATCTCGATCTCCCGACCTCGTGATCCACCTGCCTCAGCCTCCCAAAGTGCTGGAATTACAGGCGTGAGCCACCACACCCGGCCAGGGTGACATTTTAAATGATATTTTTGAAAAATCAACTACATGGCTTCGTGGAAAGACAAATGGAATAGTAGAAGGAGTGAAAAGCATCTAGAAGGACAGGCTACTAATCGAGACCTGAGATGATAGTGGCTGAGCGAGTGGCAGCAGTAGACCTGTAAGAGATGCTTGGATTCACAGTATGTTTTAAAAGAATCACCAACAAGATCTACTGATGAATTGGTTTGCAGTATGAGAGGAAGACAGTAGTCCCAGAGGATTCCAGATTTCTTATGGAAGAATAGAAGTGACATTTACTAGATGATAAAGACTGAATAAAAGTGAAAAAGAGTGAGTTTCTCACTTCAAGAAAAACTGACAATATCCGATATGTCAGTGATAAAATTTAAAATCTGAATTAAAAAAAGAATTTTGGAAAACTTTATCAACTACTTGAGCCAGACTGCTGTCCAAACACCTAAAGATCTTTCTGGTTAGGCTGGCAATGATTTAACAGAGCTTTTGTTTGTTTATTTGACATTGTATAATGAAATGTGCCAACATTTAAAAGATCTGCTTAACTCCGTGAAGCAATGTCTAATGGGTAATATTATAAAATTGGGCATGGGTAAAACTTAATTAAAAGTATAAGATGGAACAACAGATTTTAGAGTAAATGTAATCTTTTTTAAATCTTAAGAGTTTTAGGAGTTTTCATATTTAAGGTTCCAGATTCCACATTACAGCTAACTTTTAAGAAACTACCCCTTTAACATTTTCAGTGTAGTATCAGAGAAGATTGTCCCCCATTACCCGAAAAGGTTATTAAAATACTTCTCCCTTTACAACTATTTTTCTCTGTTGAGACCAGATTTTCTTCATACACTTGTTTAAACCCAGTAACATATTTTAACAGATTAAATGTGGAGTTAAATATGATAATCCAGCTATAATCTATTAAATCAGACATTAAAGAGGTTAAATAAAACTAAGACAGTATCACTCTTCACATTAATTTCTATTTTGTTTAATTTTTCACGCAAATTTGTTACTTATGTTAACACACAATGAGTTTGTCATCACTGCTTTGAATCAGCTAACATACTTCTTTCAATTTATCAGATTCAATTTTAATACGGTAAATATCTACACATATAATCGAGGTCAGGAAATCGAGACCACGGTGAAACCCCGTCTTTACTAAAAATACAAAAACTTAGCCGGGTGCGGTGGCAGGTGCCTGTAGTCCCAGCTACTCTGGAGGCTGAGGCAGGAGAATGGCATGAACCCGGGAGGCAGAGCTTGCAGTGAGTGGAGATCGCACCACTGCACTCCAGCCTGGGCAACAGAGTGAGACTCTGTCTCAAAAAAATAAATAAAAAAAAATATATTATTAATAATATAATTTTATTTATTTATATATATAATATATATTTATATATATATAATTTCATGCTAACCCTCTCCATTTATTTCAGAATCAGAACATTTTATCTTTGCTGATTATTAAGCAATGTTCTCAGTATCATCTAATATTTATGTTCTTTGCAAATGTAAGCACTGAACACTGATGTTTTAAATAACATTATCTTGTTTTTAAAAATCATGTATCTTTCATGCATCTGTAACCATCTGATCAATGATCGGAAAACGGGAAAATGAGTATCACTGGGATTCTCTCAGAGAGGCACATTTAATTGACTGGGCCCCTCTGAATTTCCATCTAGAATCTTCTGAGATTAATGTACAAGTGATCACTCTGCATAAAAGCAGCTTAAAATACTGGACATAGCTTCAGAATCAGAACAATTTTCAACTACAGTGTGACGTGCACAATTGCTTTGTCTTTCTTGAATATTTTCTCTCTTCCACTTGGTTACGAATTGAGCAGATTGTGCTTTTCTGGAGAAAAAAAAACAATGTTGGAAACCAAGTTTTATTTAACAAAATTAAGTGATTTAAGCAGAGATAGATTTTGAACTTAATTCTACAGTACATGTTTCACAACAAATTTCCTTGTATTAATGGTAGGCCATTTCACACACAGAGCAAGTTCGAGCATCGCAGAACACAGCTAATTTTGCTAATGTATCACAATCACAGAAATACCTGTGCTAAATAACCTTGTCCTATTTTCATGAAAATGAACAGTGTTCAATAACCCTCAAAATATTTTATTTCATGCCGATTCAGATTTTTTCTAACCATTTTTTTCTGTGACATTGCTTCCACAATGACATAGAATGCTTTTAAAAAGACAAATGTTTGTTTTCATGTATCTTTTTCAGATACTCTCTTTCTTAAGAAAGCATGGTGACTTGCAGTTATTACCTTGCATATTCTTTCTTTTTGGCAAAAAGATATAATTTGTTTTAAAAAGCCAATCTGAACACTGTCCTATGTGTATATAGGGTGGCCATGCTGTTAAATTTGCACATAGAGACTGTCAGTGACTGAGAATGACTCAAATTGCAACCTCCTTGTTTTAATGTTGCAAAGGTTGCCTATGCCTGATGGTGTGTTAAATACCCAAAGCTTGCACAGAGGGAACTAACAATGGACCTTTTCACTGGGTGGTGCTGCACAGTTGTGCTTCCAGAATCTTTATCCACTTTACTTCATAGTAAAATAACAAGAGAGAAACAAAACACAAACCACCTGATCTCCAAGAGCTTCTTTAAAATCAAAACCACCATGTGAGACTTAATAATTAAAGATTACAGAATTAGTATAGCATGCATTAGATATGGATGACATATCTGCAGCAAGTCACTGTAAGTCTAGTAAATATCCAGATGAAAACATCTATTTAAGAGCAACACTGATAATTATATACGAGGAAGTCATGTTAGTGTTCCACAACATTAAAGAGATGAAGTCCATGAAATTATCTATGCTATTCTATATAACAGATGGGAGAAGCTTGGGTAATACTCAGTGTGGATACTGACTTGTGTTCCTGACTCATAAGCAGTGCTCAGACACGTTTAACCCACTGTAAACGTGACAGTATGAATGAACGTACGTGAACTGTAAGTGAACCCCTTTTGGGCAAGGGGTTAATTATTTTCTGTATGAGTACATTAAATCATTTTGTTTTCCAGGTGTAAATGAAGCCTTCAATTTGATCAAATAAAATACAAGAGGTGCACCACCATGCCCGGCTAATTTTTTGTTTATTTTTCTACAGACAGGGTTTCACCATGTTGCCCACTGCTGGTGTGGGACTCCTGAGTTCAAGCCATCCACCTACCTTGGCCTCCCAAAGTGCTAGGATTACAGGTGTGAGCCACTGCAACTGTCCTAAAATACAGATTTTGCTTAATTTCTACAGTTGACGTTCTGGTACAAACATGTGCTTGGAAATACAGTATAGTTAGCTTAAGCCTTTTCATGGGGAAATAAGATATCAGTAAATACTCCAGGATTTTAAACTAGAATACAAAAGAAGAAAATATTTTTTAAAAAACTATAGCATAATATGAAATGTATTTACATCATTACATTTAACTGCTTATTTTACAAGCAATAGTAGTTATCATTCACCAATTAATAATTTGTCAAGTTCACCTGTAAGTATTAAAACACAAAATTCTATGAAGTTCTATAACTTAAAATAAAAAAGCAACATTTAGGCTTAAAATGTATTTTATATAGGCATAATGCAACACCAGCATTACAGGATTGCATTTACAAATTCTCTTGCCTCTAAGCATGAAGTTATGTTAAAACACTAAAGCAATTTAACTGTTTTGGGGTTTTTTATATTAAGGAAATCTAAATTTTTATGAGTGAATTAATTAAATTGAATTAATTTTCTTATAGGCATATCAGTTTACCCCATCTCTGTTAAAATAACATGCACTGCCCTACAAAATGAATGCCGTATTCACAATCATGTTTCTGCCACATTCTTAAAGATTTGGGGAAACAAATGCAATCTAAAATCAGAGACTCCATGTTCAATGCCAAAGCTACACACCTCTATTTTTTCCCCAGTGAGCCTTTTGGAAAAGTCTTTGAATTACATATCAAAGTGCGCTTCAAGGAAATGCGATCTTTTCGTTTATAGCTGGTGAACAGCATGCAATCTGATAGCACCGTCACTAACAATCCGAGACTGCTCTGGATCTAAGTACTAAAGATGAATCACACTGCAATCGCAAAATATTTGGAAGTGGGAATTTATTGAACAAAGTTAGGCCGGGACTCTAAAGCAGCACTTGCTTCCTTCGCTCCAAGACGACGTTTAAACGTTAGTATCACTACTGTTTGTTTTTCCCCCAACTCTTCTCCCACACTGCCTTCCTCTCCCCCACCACCTTCTCCCACCGTCTTTCCCCGCTTCCCTGCTCCCTCCCTCCGCCCTCCCCTCTTCTCCCAGCACTGTCTTCTCTCTCAGCCCGTCTTCCGGCCTTTTTCTTCCCCTCTCCCCACCTCGTTCCCTGTTTCATCCTCTTCTCTCCCACCGATCTTTTTCCGCTCTCCGTCTTTCCCCAACGTCGTCTTCGCCACTTTCCCCTCCCTTCTTCTTCCCCCCAACCCGCCCTCTTCCCTTCTCCCTCCCCACCCTTTTCTTCCCCCCTCCCCTTTCCAACCGTCTTCTTCCCCACCTTCTGCCCTTTCCCTCCCCTCTCCTTCCCCACCCTGCTCCTTCCCCACCTTTTTCCCCTCTCCTTCCTCAACGTCTTCTCCCCTCCTCCTTCCCCACCGCGGTCTTCCCGCATCCTCTGCTGCCCTCTCCCCACCGTCTTCTTCCCGCACCTTCTTCTCCTCCGCAGTTTTTTTTCCCCTCCCCACCGTTTTCTTCCTCTCAGTCTCTCCGCCTCCTCGCAGCACCGGTTCCAGTGGCGGCACCTCTTCCTCCCAGCTCCCTCTCCCCACGGCCTCCCCGACCCTCCACCCGCTCGCTTCCCCTCTCCACCTTCCCGCCTATTCCCGCAGCAGCGTCTTCCGCCGCTCCCTCTTCTCCCCTCCCCCTCCCGCTCCTCACCGTCTTCTCCCGGCCTATTACCGCAACCGTTTTCTTCCTCACCCCGCACCGTTTTCTTCCCGTCTTCCCACCTCCTCGCAGCAGCGTCTGTCTGCCGCGGTCTCTTCCCACCATCTTCTCCTCTCCCCATCGTCTTCTTTCCCAGCCTCTTATTCTCCACTGTTTTCTTCCCCTCCCCACCATTTTCTTCCCGTTTCCATCTCCCCACCTTCTCGCAGCAGCGACTTCCTGCCGCGCTTTTGTCTCCCCGCACCCTCTTCTCCCCGCTTCCTCTCCCCACCGCCTTCTCCCCGGATCGTCTTCTCGCCCACTCCCTTCTCCGCGCTCTCCCACTGCCTTTCACCTAGAAGCCCTCCACGCGTGCGCGCGCCTGTGTCCCTGCGCCCGGCGTGTCTCTGCGCCCAGGCAGCCCCTGAGCTGGGCCCCTGAGCGCCGCCCCAGCAGCCAACTGGAGACCCCGCAAAGTCGCTGCCTGTGCGACCGCGGCTGCCCCCGCCCCCGCCGCTACCTCAGAACTGAACAGTGTCGGCTGCGGGCGGAAGACAGTGGGGCCCAGAAGACTGCGGGGAGAGGGGGAGGAGGGTATGCAGAAAGTGGGAAAGAACCTTGGAAACTCGGAGAGGGAGAAAGGAGGGTGGGAAAGAAAACAGTGAGGACACGGCAGGGCTCGGTGGCTCATGCCTGTAATCCCAGCACTTTGGGAGACTGAGGCGGACGGATCACGAGGTCAGGAGTTCGGGACCTGCCTGGCCAACATGCTGAAACACAGTTTCTACTAAAAATACAAAAATTAGCCGGGCTTGATGGCGACCGTCTGTAATCCCAGCTACTCCAGAGGCTGAGGCAGGAAAATCGCTTGAACCCGGGAGGCGGAGGTTGCAGTGAGCTGAGACCCTCCGGTTGTACTCCAGCCTGGAGTTTTATTTATCTCAAAAGAAAAAAGAAAAAAAACTACTGTGGGGAGAGGGCGAGGGGAGGGGAAGAAGATAGTGGGAAAGAAGACCACCGAGAGAGGGAGATGTGGGGAGAGCTCTATTGTTTCACTCAACATTCCTCAGTTAAAGTTAAAATGTTCTCATAAGTTACGTATTTTCAACTTTTGCTCTTCTAGTTGATACATTCTTTTTGTTCCTCCATCTCCTTATTCAACACCAAGTTAGAACTCCAACGACCTT